>NC_064929.1:92982267-93283808 GCF_023897955.1 Schistocerca gregaria | reverse complement strand
AAAGGGTTGGACGTTCAAATTCCAACAGGCTAATGCATCTCTACTGACCTAAGAAAATCGCAGGAAGATAGTTCACGTGGGCTACCTCCACTAACCTAAGCCATCTGACCGCCACCTCTTCCTAGGATCAACCGCCTAGTTTGAATTTTGTTGCTAAGAAAGGTCAATTGGACTATCTCTACAAACCTGAGAAAGAAAGGTCACCTCCACTAACTGAAATCACCCGACCTCCACTTCCTCCTGTGGATTTCTAGGAATAGGACTCTACCTCTGCCGGACATAAGTCTTTATTATTTACCACGCACTATTTTATTTAAACAATTAGAGGCACTACCACCATTCAGTGTGGCCGCCAGGGGGTCCGGACTCCAACTGACCTAGTACACAGTACCACCGCCAGAAGGCACTCTCATCCGTCATGTAATCCAGTGTTGGCGCGAGAGATCGGTAGGCTATTGCTGTGTGCAGACCATGCAAAAATACGTGTGTTCTTGTAATCCCAGACTCTGGAGAAGTGTGTAGAAAGAAGAAAGCATGCTAACAGGTCAGGACCAGAAACAGTAACACGTTTGTGTCGAGGGGAACGAGCCCGAATTTGTAGAACAGTTCTGAGAGTGATGTCGATCCACTGATGGCGCTCTGGTCACCCAGCATTGTTTTTCTGTTATTATTTGAAGAAAACTGCAGTAGAATCACATCGAATGCTTGTCGAAGCTGTCGAAGAACGTGCTCTTGGGAAAACAGTGTTTCGAGTGGTTCCAAAAATCCAGAAGTGGTGGTTTTGACGTGAGAAACGACGAGCGCGGGAAAGCACCAAAAAAGTTTCAACATATGGAATTGCAGGCCTTATTGGCTGAAGATGATACCTAAACTCAACAGGAACTCGCGAAACAATCGAATACGACGCAGGAAACCGTTTCTCTTCGGTTAAAACTATGGGCAAGGTGCAGAAAGTGATAAAATGTGTTTCGCACGAAGTGAATGAAAGACAGCAAGCAAATAGAAAGAGCACTTGTGAAATGCTGCCCGCCAGATACAAAAGAAGGTCGTTCCTCCATCGAATAGAGACAGGTGATGAAAAATGGATATATTTTGGGAATCCTAATTGTCATAAATCATGGATGAATCCAGGGAAACCATCGACATCCACTGAAAGACCAATTCGCTTTGGAAAGAAGACAATGCTCTGTGCATGGTGGGATCAGAAGGGTGTCATCTATTATGAGGTGCTAAAAAGTGATAAAACTGTTAACACCTATCGCTACCAACAGCAACTGATCGATTTAAATCGCGGATTACGTGAAAAACGATCGGAATATGGTAAAAGGCAACACAAAGCCACATTGCTCCATGATAACGCCCCATTGCACGCACCAAAACGGGTGAGGGAAACGATCGAGGCGTTCAGTTTGGAAATACTAGGGCATGCGGCTCATTGGCTCAAAATGGTTCAAATGGTTCTGAGCACTATGGGACTCAACTGCTGTGGTCATCAGTCCCCTAGAACTTAGAACTACTTAAACCTAACTAACCTAAGGACATCACACACATCCATGCCCAAGGCAGGATTCGAACCTGCGACCGTAGCGGTCACGCGATTCCAGACTGTAGCGCCTAGAACCGCTCGGCCACTTCGGGAATCCATGCGGCTCATTCTCCACACTTGGCTCCGTCCGATTATCATCTATTTGCATCACCGAGACACGCTCTCGCTGAACATTGCTTCAGTTTGTGTGAAAATGTACCAAAATGGCTCACTGACTGGTTCGCTTGAAAAGAACTGGTTTCATGGCGTGGTATTTATAGCCTGCCGGAGATGTGCGAGAAATGTATAAATGGCAGTGAGGATTATTTTTAATAAAATATTGTTTATGGGTTCCAAACATCAGAGTTGTAATTATTGCAGCCAAATTCCGGTTTCGAGCTTCTACACCTGGTACGGTGTTCACTTTAAGGGACTGATGAAAATATGGAAGCTTCGCGAACAACACTTGACTATGCCTGATATGACGTAGGAAAACCGTTGTCACCCACATTTATACGTGGATAAACGCAGATCCTGTACAATTTTGGAGTTATCTTATTCCTACTGAAATTGTGGAGACGTCTGGAGACCAGAGTTTCTGTTATGAAGCGACACTATTGAGCATAAGCTGTGGGCGTGTATGTGGTCCTTATCTTACAAGGGAACCTCCCCATCGCACCCCCGTCAGATTTAGTTATAAGCTGGCACAGTGGATAGGCCTTGAAAAACTGCACACAGATCGATCGAGAAAACAGGAAGAAGTTGTGCGGAACTATGAAATAATAAGCGAAATAGACAAACTGAGTAGTTGATGTGCAATATAATTAACATCAAGTAACCTGTAAGCTCACGACCGCCTTGGTCCCGTGCTGCCGACACGGTAGCTCAGCGTGTTCGGTCAGAGAGTTAGCTGCCCTCTGTAATAAAAGAACTGAGTTAATCGATCAACAACGAACTACAACGGATGTCTTACAAAGTCCGCCCCGAGCAGATGCAACGAACAAAATGAGACTAGCCGACACGGTAGCTCAGCGTGTTTGGTCAGAGGGTTAGCTGCTCTTTGTAACAAAAAAACTGAGTTAATAGAATAACAACGAACTTAAAAGGGTGTCTTACGGCCTCCGCCCCGATCAGATTCAACGAACATATACGAACAAAATGAGATTTTTTTTAAAAAAAAGTGATTAGCGTGAGCGACTGCGGAAAGAGAGATCATCGGTTCGAGTCTTCCCTCGAGTGAAAATTTTAATCTTTTATTTTCAGTTTCTGTGAAAAACTCTTATGTTTTAATCACTTTCTTGGGAGTGATTATCACATCCACGAGAAAACCTAAATCGGGCAAGGCAGAAGAATCTTTTTACCCATTCGTCAAGTATACAAGGTAGGTGGGTCGACAACATGTTCCTGTCACGTGACGCACATGCCGTCACCAGTGTCGTATAGAATATACCAGACGTGTTTCCCTGTGGAGGACTCGGTTGACCTATGACCTTGCGATCAAATGTTTTCGGTTCCCATTGGAGAGGCACGTCCTTTCCGTCTACTAATCGCACGGTTTTGCGGTGCGGTCGCAAAACACAGACACTAAACTTATTACAGTGAACAGAGACGTCAATGACTGAACGGACAGATCATAACTTTGCCAGAATCAAGAACCTAAATCTTGGACTCTAGGAAAGACTTGAACCAATGTCCTCATGTTCCGCAGCTGCTCACGCTAACCACGGGACCATGGCGCTCCTCAGCTCAAGCTATCTTTGATGTTGCCTATCTTGCGCATGGACTACTCAATTTGTCTATTTTGCTTATTATTTCATAGTTCCGCACAACGTCTTCCTGTTTTCTCGACCGATCTGTGTTCAGTTTTTCAAGGCCTATCCACTGTGCCAGCTTATAACCAAATCCGAGGGGGGTGCGATGGGGAGGTTCCCTTGTTAGCCTCGTTCTACACTCCGTGTGCACAAGTGTGTTTTAACTTTTTTGAATATACTAAGCGTTTTTAATATACGTTACTTAACTTTTTCCTTGAAAATTATGTATTTTCTGCTTACTAATATTTAAATGTTAAATGCAACATTTTCTTGAATTAATGATATATTTCGTAAACGCAACAGATGCTGGTTATGATATCTCTCTTCACAAGATGTGTAATGTTAGATGGTTTTTGGATTGCATAAGTCATACACATCGGCCCGGTCTGACTGATTAGCACGGGTTTCATGTAAATTTTGAGTTTTTCTACTTTATTTACAGGTTTTCCGATGCAGGCATGAACCCTCTGATCCATTCCCGAACCAGCACACCCCGTCCCTCCACCCACCCCCTGGTCTCCTAGGTCATATAGGATTCTATTTTCAGTTCTAGGCGCTACAGTCTGGAATCGCGCGACCGCTACAGTCACAGGTTCGAATCCTGCCTCGGTCATGGATGTGTGCGATGTCCGTAGGTTAGTTAGGTTTAAGTAGTTCTCAGTTCTAGGGGACGGATGACCTGAGAAGTTACATCCCATAGTGCACAGAGCCATTTGAACCATTTTTATTCTATTTTGGACGGTACTTCCTACAGGGGTCTGTATTTTGTAAATAACAAAGAAATAATATAAAATGATGTATATATAATAAAATTAAATAAAAGTTAGAATATAAGAAAATAAGGAAATAAGGTAAAAATAGCGGGAAAAAGAAGAAAAACAGTAAATGAATACATTTAATATTCTGATTTTTACAAAAGCTACCCCTCTGCATTTTTCATTGTGTGTGTGGAATTAGAAGTGTGTTGAAGTTTTTATTTATATACATTTACTGTCTTAGTATATTTTGGTCTAAGTTACTGTGAGAGGTTAGGTTTATTGTTATTCATGCTGTACATGTTATTTTACTATGTTTTGTAAGATACAAAATTCATCAATGTAGCTCAATTTGATGTCAATAAATGACCTATGGTCTTCAGCCAATCTGTTTTCGGTAGTTTGTTGTACTTCAGATTGAAAAAGTCGCCAGTGTGACATTTTTGGGCATATTATATTTCTACATTTGTTGTTTCACAATTTAATTCATTAATGTGTAATGTTTACACGTTACCAAGAACTTTAGTGTACCTCATATTCAGTTGATACTGCTGTTGCTAGCATGTTCTGTAGTTTTTATCTTCGACATGGGGAGGTCTTTGACAATATTCTTGAATGTGTTTCCTGATCACATCAATCAGTAAGCGACTTTGCTCCTTTATGAAATCTATTGTAAAAAAAAAATTTCTACTATGGTGAGCTCAGAAGAGCAAATTATTCGCACCTTGGTACGGCTTCTCAGCCGTTCGTGCCTGTAGGTAATGCATTATTTACACTTCTGTTTACCTGTATTGATTTGATTTTCTCGTCTTAGGCTTATGCTCGATAATGTTCATTTGACGAAAACTAGTAGTGAAGCGCCTTGTGCTAAATGAAGGTGAGCTGGAGGTTCACAACGAATTTTAACAGTTATTTGGTGGCTGAGTATACCCACCTGCAAACATACATAAACGTATTTCTACGATACACCAGTGCAACTTAAGGAGCAACTAATTCGTAAAAATGACGCACATGCCCCTAAAACGGTCCGATGATGTCATAGGCCAAACAAATCTGCCAATCTGAACTTTTAAGAAAAAAGAAATTTCTTGGCAGTATTTCTATCACCGTTCTGTGCGAAAGAGACTTACAGGAAAATTTAATTACCTTGGAGATAAAAATTGGGCTACGTAAGATTTCATTGTTTTGAGCAACGTTTTTTTATTATTACTATTTTCTCCATTTTGGGAGTAAGACACACAAAATTTGATTGACTTTGAGACTGAAACTTAATATTTTTCAGCTCTGATTGTATTGAATAGGATGTCGCAATTCTGGGTGTAGATGTATTTGTTTGTTGTACAATTGGTTATTAACCAGGTTTGGAATTTCATGCCTGTAGCCAGAATTTTCATTACCCTGAGATAAGTTTATTAGCTGTTTCATTTTTTTGGAGGGAGGTAATTGTTTTGTTCAAGAGTAAGTTCTTATTTATGAAATGTTATACGGGTGGTATTCATCTCTTGGATTTGCAGCTCTTGTGTTTCTTCCGTCTTTGCAGTAAAAATTATTGGATATAGGCTCCGCTTTCTTTGCAAAACACTGCTTTTTTCTTGATAGCCAGTCACGTTTCAGCACCTCCGTGCCATGATCGGTGGGTTTTGTTTATTTTACAGCTCTAAAAGTGAACATATTTTACCTTGTAACTTATCTAATAAAGTGAGGTCTAAAGAGGTTTTTTGTTCGATTTTCTTCTTAGCTTGGTTTCAAATTGTATGGTTTTCCAGGACAGTCTGTATGACGTGAACCATTAATAGCTTGTCATCTGCAAACCAAACGATGTGAACGTGAATTTTCTCAGCGGATTAAGCTATTCCTTGAATTTCAGCAGCGGACTAAGCTATCCCTTGATTTCTTAACAGGATGTTGTTGGGTGTCCTAACCCTGTCGGTGTTCATTTGTGAGTTTGGTGCGTAGTCGGAATTTTGTTTTTTTCTGTATGTGTGAACATGTTTGTCGGCGCGCGCGCGTGTGTATGTATGTATGTATTTGTGTGTGTGTGTGTAAGCTGCTTTAGCTGTTTTTGTTGCCTTTTCTGTAAAGTCCCTTTCATACTTTGAATTATGTGCCTTGACAGACTGCAGTGCACTTACTTAAAACTTGTCAGAACACACAAGAACGTCGTGTGCACCGCATTTTGCGTAGTGAAAAGGCGGTTACAAAATCGAAAATACTCAAGGAACATTTAATAAATGAGTGCTGAGCTCTCGGAACGCGAAAGAAGATGTATTAGTCACAACAAAAAGTAACAACTATGTACACTAAACGTGTTACCACACCAAAATCACGTTGTTAAAACATCAAGGGATAGGTTAATTCCCTGATAAAATGCGCATTTGCATCGTTTGCTTTGCAGATGACAAGCTATCAGTGCAGAACGCCACGCAGATGGTCCTGTGAAGCCATGCACTTTAAACTACGGTAAGAACAGAAACGAACAAAAATTGTCTTTTCCTTCTTCTATTAGATAAGTTCTCAATAACCAAAATCCACTGATGGTGGCACTAAGATGCTGAAAATTATATCTCGGTTGCAAGAAAAAACAGTGTTTTGCAAAAAAGGCGTAACCTATATCCATCAATAGTAATCTGGCCAGAAGTAAAATCGTTGTACGTAACTACACTGAAGCGCCAGAAAACTGGTGTACGCATGCGTAATCAAACACAGATGCAGGGTGGCGCACGAAATGTGTTACCAATTGTTTCTTTCACAGTTTACGACGCACATTAGATATCCCGCTGGGATCTCTACAGCAGAACCAGCAGAGCTTCGAAAAACAAATGAGTTACGAAATGACGTGTTATTCACGATACTGCCGCTAGGAGACTAGTAAGCAGCAATGACTGAAAATAGAAGACTGACGACACAGCAACGATCGGCAATTGTGTTACTTTTTCATGAAACGAAAAGCCTTTTTGTGATCAGAGGTGTTTTCAACAACAGTTTAACACACGATGGGTCCCTTGCAAGAAGACCATCCACAGGTTGTACGATAAATTTGTACAGGAAGGAACAGTATTGGAAACGAAGCGACCTCGGCCTAAGCCTGTTTGTTCGCCGGAGAATATTGAAGCGGTACGAGTTGCTGTGCAGAGAAGTCCTTGGAAATCGTGTAGAAAGGCAGAAGTGCAACTGGGAATATCCAGACGCTCCTTTCAACGCATTCTTAAAAGTGACCTCCATATGTGCCCATACAAGATGACCTGTGCACAGAATCTCACTGAAGAACACGAGCAGCAGAGACTACTATTCGCTCAGTGGGCGGAGGATAGGGAAGAAACTCTCAACAACGTTTGCTTTTCAGAAGAGGCGCATTTTCATTTAGACGGTGTAGTTAACAAACAAAATGTACGTTTTTGGACCACTGAAAACCCACAAGTGCTTCATAAATGACAACATTATGCACCGAGGATTACAGCGTAGGCAGCAATTTCTAGTCACGGACTTATTGCACCCTTTTTCTTCGAAGAAACTGTGAACAGCGAGCGTTATTTGAGCATGCTTCGCAAATAGCTTCATTCGACACCTTCTTGCTAATGACTTGCCCTTCAACACACAGTGGTGCAAGATTGAGCAAGGCCACATACTGCAAACACTGTGTAGGAGTTTTTACGCGAGGATTTCGACATGCGGATCATTTCACTCAGGTTTCCACGTCGCTTCAATGACAGACAAAATTGGCCCCCCAATAGTCAAGACCTCAATCCATGTGACTTTTATCCTTGGGGGTACCTACAGGAAAATTTTTTCCCGAAACGTCCACGTGATTTAATGCTGCTCAGAAGATTTATTCTTCAAGCTTGCAGTGAAATTACGGAAGACATTTTGCGTAGGGTGATCACTAACTTCAGTGTTCGTTTGAAGGAAGTTAGGAAACGAAATGGTGGACATATTGAGCATGTGCTGAGTTAGAACAAACCTCCATGAACGGCTCTTCATCGTAGTATATGTTCCTTTGAGACTGTATTGACAATAAAGTTTATATTCAAAAATAAAATGGTAACGCTTTTCACGCGCCACCCTGTATATGTGAACCGGCAGAATATGGCGCTACAGTCGGCAACGCCTGTATAAGGCAACGAGTGTCTGGTGCAGTTGTTAGATCGGTTACTGCTGCTACAATGGCAGGTTATCAAGATATAAGTGAGTTTGAACCCAGTGTTATAGTCAGCGCACGAGCGATGGGACACAGCATCTCCGAGGTTGCGATGAAGTGGTGTCCATTTCATTACTATACCGTGAATACCAGAAATCCGGTAAAACATCAAGTCTCCTACATCGCTGCGGCCGGAAAAAGATCTTGCGAGAACAGGCAGCAACGACGACTCTAGAGAATCGTTCAGCGTGATAGAAGATTTCACTGCTCCGCAATCAACAACTGCCAGGGTGCGAACTATTCAACTAAACATCATCGATATGGGCTTTCGCAGCCGAAGGCCCACTCGTGTACCTTTGATGAATGCCTGGGCCCGTCAACAACGCCGCTGGATTGTTGATGACTGGAAACATGTTGCCTGGTGGGACGAGTCTCGTTTCAAATTGTAGCGACAGGATGAACGTGTACGAGTGTGGACACAGCCTCATGAATCCATGGGCCCTGGGCGTCAGCAGGGGACTGCTCAAGCTGGTGGAGGTTCTGCAATAGTGTGGGGCGTGTGCAGTTGGAGTGATGTGGAATTCCTGATACGTGTAGATACGACTGTGACAGGTGACACGTCTGTAAGCATCCTGCATTCCGACGGACTTGGGCAATTCCAGCAGGACAATGCGAAACCATACACAACCAGAATTGCTACAGAGTGGCTCCAGGAACACCCTTGTGGGTTAAACTCTTCCGCTGGCCACCAAACTCCCCAGCCACAAACATTATTGAGGATATCTGGGATGCCTTGCACGTGGTGCTTGAAATAGATCTCCAACCCCTCGTACTCTTATGGACTTTTAAAAAAATTCTTCATTCTTAATCTTTATATTATTCATATACAGGGTGATTCAAAAATGACCGGTATATTTGAAACGGCAATAAAAACTGAACGAGCACCGATAGAAATACACCGTTTGTTGCAATATGCTTGGGACAACAGTACATTTTCAGGCGGACAAACTTTCGAAATTACAGTAGTTACAATTTTCAACAACAGGTGGCGCTGCAAGTGATGTGAAAGATATAGAAGACAACGCAGTCTGTGGGTGCGCCATTCTGTACGTCGTCTTTCTGCTGTAAGCGTGTGCTGTTCACGACGTGCAAGTGTGCTGTGGACAACATGGTTTATTCCTTAGAACAGAGGATTTTTCTGGTGTTGGAATTCCACCGCCTAGATTACAGTATTGTTGCAACAAGACGAAGTTTTCAACGGAGGTTTAATGTAACCAAAGGACCGAAAAGCGATACAATAAAGAATCTGTTCTAAAAATTTCAACGGACTGGGAACGTGACGGATGAACGTGCTGGAAAGGTAGGGCGACCGCGTACGGCAACCAAAGAGGGCAATGCGCAGCTAGTGCAGCAGGTGATCCAACAGCGGCGTCGGGTTTCCGTTCGCCGTGTTGCAGCTACAGTCCAAATGACGCCAACGTCCACGTATTGTCTCATGCGCCAGAGTTTACACCTCTATCCATACAAAATTCAAACGCGGCAACCCCTCAGCGCCGCTACCATTGCTGCACGAGAGACATTCGCTAACGATATAGTGCACAGGATTGATGACGGCGATATGCATGTGGGCAGTATTTGGTTTACTGATGAAGCTTATTTTTACCTGGACAGCTTCGTCAATAAACAGAACTGGCGCATATGGGGAACCGAAAAGCCCCATGTTGCAGTCCCATCGTCCCTGCATCCTCAAAAAGTACTGGTCTGGGCCGCCATTTCTTCCAAAGGAATCATTGGCCCATTTTTCAGATCCGAAACGATTACTGCATCACGCTATCTGGACATTCTTCGTGAATTTGTGGCGGTACAAACTGCCTTAGACGACACTGCGAACACCTCGTGGTTTATGCAAGATGGTGCCCGGCCACATCGCACGGCCGACGTCTTTAATTTCCTGAATGAATATTTCGATGATTGTGTGATTGCTTTGGGCTATCCGAAAGAAACAGGAGGCGGCGTGGATTGGCCTCCCTAATCGCCAGACATGAACCCCTGTGACTTCTTTCTGTGGGGACACTTGATAGACCAGGTGTAGCCCCAGAATCCAGAAACAATTGAACAGCTGAAGCAGTACATCTCATCTGCATGTGAAGTCATTCCGCCAGACACGTTGTCACAGGTTTCGGGTAATTTCATTCAGAGACTACGCCATATTATTGCTACACATGGTGGATATGTGGAAAATATCGTACTATAGAGTTTCCCAGACCGCACCGCCATCTGTTGTTGACAGTTGTAACTACTGCAATTTCGAAAGTTTGTCTGCCTGAAAATGTACTGTTGTCCCAAGCATATTGCAACAAACGGTGTATTTCTATCGCTGCTCGTTTAGTTTGTATTGCCGTTTCAAATATACCGGTCATTTTTGAAACACCCTGTACATCCCACCACCTCACATAGTTAGTGGGTTCTTAAATGTTACAATATTATTAGCAGCTAATTTTCAATGTTTCGACGTGAGCTACAGTATTGTTACAATCGGCAATTAATTTACTGTTATTATTACTGCCATTAATCGGGCGGGTAGGTTAGAAAATTTAAAAAGGGAAATGGGTAGGTTAAAGTTAGATATAGTGGGAATTATTGAAGTTCGGTGGCAGGGGGAACAAGACTTTTGGGTGTCAGGAAAATACAGGGATATAAATACAAAATCAAATAGGGGTAATGCAGGAGTAGATTTAATAATGAATAAAAAATAGGAGTGCGAGTAAGCTACTACAAACAGCATAGTGAATGCATTATTGTGGCCAAGATAGACACGAAGCCCACGCCTACTACAGTAGTACAAGTATATATCCCAAATAGCTCTGCAGATGATGAAGAAGTTGATGAAATGTATGATGAGATAAAAGAAATTATTCAGGTAGTGAAGGGAGATGAAAATGTAATAGTCATGGGTGACTGGAATTCGACAGTAGGAAAAGGATGTGAAGGAACCGTAGTAGCTGAATATGGATTGGGGGTAAGAAATGAAAGAGGAAGCCGCCTGGTAGAATTTTGCACATAGCATAACTGAATCATAGCTAACACTTGGATCAAGAATCATGAAAGAAGGTTGTATACATGGAAGAACCAAAAGGTTTCAGATATATTACATAATGGCTAGACAGACATTTAGGAACAAGGTGTTAAATTGAAAGACATTTCCAGGGACAGATGTGGACTCTGACCACACTCAATTGGTTATGAACTGTAGATTAAAACTGAAGAAACTGCAAAAAGGTGGGACTTTAAGGAGATGGGACCTCGATAAATTGACTAAACCATAGGTTGTACAGAGTTTTAGGGAGAGCATAAGGGAACCATTGACAGGATTGGGGGAAAGAAATACAGTACAAAAAGAATGGCCAGCTTTGAGGAATGAAGTAGTGAAGGCAGCAGAGGATCAAGTAGGTAAAAAGACGAGGGCTAGTAGAAATCCTTGGGTAACAGAAGAAATATTGAATTTAATTGATCAAAGGAGAAAATTAATGAAGCAGGAAAAAAGGAATACAAATGTCTCAAAAATGAGATCGACAGGAAGTGCAAAATGGCTAAGTAGGGATGGCTAGAGGACAAATGTAAGGATGTAGAGGCTTAGCTCACTAGGAGTAAGATAGAAACTACCTACAGGAAAATGGAAGAGGCCTTTGGAGAAAAGAGAGCCACGTGTATGAATATCAAGAGCTTAGATGGAAACCGACTTCTAAGCAAAGAAGGGAAAGCAGAAAGGTAGAAGGAGTATATAGAGGGTTTATGCAACGGTACGTACTTGACGGCAATATTATGGAAGAGGATGTAGATGAAGATGAAATGGGTAATACGACACTGCGTGAAGAGTTTGACAGAGCACTGAAAGACCTTAGTCGAAACAAGGCCCTGGGAGTATACATTCCACTGGAACTACTGATGGCCTAGGAAGAGCCAGTCCTGACAAAACACTCAATTTCAAAAAGAATATAATAATTCCAATCCCAAAGAAAGCAGGTGTTGACAGATATGAAAATTACCAAACAATCAGTTTACAAAGTCACAGCTGCAAAATACGAACACGAATCTTTACATACGAATGGAAAAACTGGTCGAAGCCAACCTCGGCGAAGATCAGTTTGCATTCCGTAGAAACGTTGGAACACTTGAAGCAATACTAACCCTACGACTTATCTTAGAAAATAGATTAAGGAAAGGCATACCTACGTTTCTAGCATTTATAGACTTACAGAAAGATATGACAATGTTGACTGGAATACACTCTTTCAAATTCTGAAAGTGGCAGGGGTAAAATACAGGGAGGGAAAGGCTATTTACAATTTGTACAGAAACCAGATGGCAGTTGTAAGAGTCGAGGGACAGAAAAGGGAAGCAGTGGTTGGGAAGGGAGTGAGACAGCTTCTCCCCGATGTTACTCAATCTGTATGTTGAGCAAGCAGTAAAGGACACAAAAGAAAAATTCGGAGTATGTATTAAAGTCCATGAAGAAGAAATAAAAACTTTGAGGTTCGCTGATGACATTGTGGTTCTGTCAGAGACAGCAAAGGACTTGGAAGAGCAGTTGAACGGAATGGACAGTGTCTCGAAAGGAGGGTATAAATGAACATCAACAAAAACAGAACGAGGATAATGGAATTAAGTCGAATTAAGTCGGGTGATGCTGAGGGAATTAGATTAGGAAATGAGACACTTAAAGTAGTAAAGTAGTTTTGCTATTTGGGGAGCAAAATAACTGATGATGGTCGAAGTAGAGAGGATATAAAATGTAGACTGGCAATGGTAAGGAAAGCGTTTCTGAAGAAGAGAAAATTTTTTAACATCGAGTATAGATTTAAGGTCGTTTCTGAGAGTATTTGTATGGAGTGTAGCCATGTATGGAAGTGACACATGGACGATGAATAGTTTAGACAAGAATAGAATAGAAGCTTTCGAAATGTGGTGCTACAGAAGAATGCTGAAGATTAGATGGGTAGATCACATAACAAATGAGGAGGTATTGAATAGGATTGGGGAGAAGAGAAGTTTGTAGCACAATTTGTCTAGAAGAAGGGATCTTTTGGTAGGACACATTCTGAGCCATCAAGGGATCACCAATTTAGTATTGGAAGTCAGCGTGGAGGGTAAAAATCGTAGAGGGAGACCAAGAGATGGGTTCACTAAGCAGATTCAGAAGTATGTAGGCTGAAGTAGGTACTGGGAGATGAAGAAGCCTGCACAGGATAGAGTAGCATGGAGAGCTGTATCAAACCAGTCTCAGGACTGAAGACCACCACAACAACAACAACAACCATTAATACCAGCAATCGGTAAAACATCAAGTCTCCGACATTGCTGCGGCCGGACAAAAATCCTCCCAGAACATGGACCAACGACGACTCTAGAGAATAGTGCACCATGACAGAAGATTTCAGTGCTCCGCAATCAACACGTGCCAGCGGATGAACCATCCAACGAAAGATAATCGATACGGGCTTTCGCAGCAAAGGCCCACTCGTGTACCCTTGATGAATGCCTGGGCCCATCAAAACCGACACTGGACTGTTGATGACTGGAAACGTGTTGCCTGGTCGGACGAGTCTCATTTCAAATTGTATCAGGTGTGGAGACAATCTCATGAATCCATGGACCCTGCGTGTCAGTAGGGGACTGTTCAAGCTGGTGGAGGCTCTGTAATAGTGTGGGGCGTGTGCATTGGAGTGATAAGGAATTCCTGATACGTCTAGATACAACTCTGACTGGTGACACGTATGTAGAATCCTGCCTGATCACCTGCATCGTTTCATGTCCATTGTGCATTCTGACGCACTTCGGTAATTCCAGCAATGCGAAACCCTGCAGAACCAAAATTGCTACAGAGTGGCTCTAGGAACACTTGTGAGTTTAAACACTGTGAGCGTGTGGGTGCTATTCTGTCATTCTGCACAACAGATTAATCTGAGATGTACCCTTTACCCTGTGGCTCCTGCAAGATGCAATTTCCACCCCCATATGATTATAGAAGTCAGACAGACACTCATAAGGTTCTAAAGAAAAATGCCTGGATAACCTACAGCAATAAATATCTTCTGTAGTTGTCCGCTGTAAGGAAATGACACAAAAATTCACAAAATTTCTTACATAACTAGTGGGATACTTGGGTACTGGAGAAGTGCTAGTTACTGTAAGAAAAACATGAAACTATCGAAAATTCTTATTTATTTTGCAAAAATTCTGAGAAATCACAAGGGCCCTTTTAGTTATGAACTGAACAAGTTATTTCCGGGTTCTTTTCGGAATGTGGATAGGATTCACTAATGAAATTCCTATACAAAGTTTAAGATTGTTATTGACTTAGCAGAATGGCTGAGAGGCGCGCCTACTCAACTTGAATTATTATCCGCGACAATGTTGCTAGGTACGGTCGAGGCTGTCACGAGTAAAATGCAGTGAAGTGTACTGTTGTGGAGGAGATATGGGGCTCGCAAGAGCTGTAGTCCACAATGCTGTAAGCTGTGATGACTGCTTTCTACGCTGCTCGCTGCTGACAAATAACATAAATCTTGTTCTATCTGGATTGACCTTCGCCAATCAAACTCTCCCTACGCCTTGATGAAGACACGGATTCCTATTCATCCCTAATCCAACTATTGACATGTTACACCAGTCAGATAACCAGTCAACTGCGATTCCTCTCAAAAATTCGCTCCCAAGCGTTTAACTATAACTCTGTCCGTTCACACCGCACAATAAGTGTGGCGGCCAACACAGTGAACGACCCTTAATTGCAAGGACTCTATATTGAGTCACACTCCGATTCGCTCTCGACAGAGGTGCTCTCCCAGTGAAGTACTGAGGAGAGATTTGTTCCATGCTCTTTTTAGTACATGTACGAGCCGCACACGTTCTCGTTATGCGTTCTCGCTCCAAGAGCCACAACAGAACGGCCCCTCTCCACGCCATACATGAAGGGGTATATCTTTCGGTCTGCTCCATTACTCCTTCAGCTCAAGGCGTCAGTAATATCGTCTGCCAATCTGCATTGCTCTTCTAAAACGGGAGAATGACGTTGCCTTTAAGGCGACCAATCCAGATATCTGTAGCATCGGCGTTTGGCGTTTGCTGTCTCCCTGTGAAAACCTCTGAAACTGCGTGCTATGTTTGTAAAGAATGCTGGGCGCTCCCACACAATGTAGCGGAATTTGCTTTTGAGCCGAACACGAGGACGTTCTTCCTTTCACTCGGGCAAACCCTGTCTGCTCTACAGGCGGTCGCCGGCCGACGTACATAGGTTGACTCGTCCTCTGAAGGGACCGGCCCCCCAGAGTGTGGTTTGTGTCTCTTGAACTAAAAGCCCCTGCAACCATCGTGTCTTGAATGTGTGTGTGTGTACGCCAGCCACGAGTATTTCAATCTCGGTGCGCACTTGTGATTTACTAGTTATTTGCATATCGTTTATATGAATTCACGTCTTCTCGAGTTTGGGTTCGAATGAAGTGTCTTGATGTGCGGAATATGATTGTGAGGATGGAATATGTAAGCAATGAAGGTCAGATATGAACATTGTTGAGCATATCTTGGATGCCTTGCAACATGCTGTTCGGAAGAGATCGGCAACCAATCGTACTCTTATTCTTGATCTTTATATTGCACATATACATCCCACCACCTCACATAATTAGTGGGTCTTTAAATGAACGACATTATTAACAGCCTATTTAAAATATTTACAGGTAAGCTACAGTAGTGTTAGATTGAGCAATTAATTTACAGTTATTATTGCTCTACTTATTCTAATGGTGCGCTTAGTAGCTACCCGTGTACACTGCCTGAAGCGCGAGGGGTGTGTGAGTGGAGTGTACGAACCTACTTGGCGGCCTTGCCCACCGAGCTAACTCCGCTGAGCGAGCCCAGGCCCTAGGCAGGCTGAGGATGACTGAATATCGCTGCAGGTTCCTGCTTTTTGTTTCCTAGTTCTAAGTCGTACCTACTAAGATTGTGACCTACGGCAATTCCGGTGTATGTTTTAGTTCGGTATTGTTGCTCCCCAGTCTCCCTAGACCTGCGCGTGGCGGCTTCCAACTGTGATGGTAGTCCTCCTATCCACGCATTGGTGGTACAGGGTCGGGGTACTGGGACACATTTGCTTATTTCTTACTGCTCACGACTGTCCCTCAGATAAGGCGGCTGCTGAGCAATGTAAAGGGAGCACGCCGCTCGCAGGAGTCGCCCTCCTCCCAAACCGACAAAGATATGTCGGATAGGACCCGTGTCCAGTGAGGAAATGGAACAGTCCCCGAGTTGGCTCAAAGTGTGTCATACCTGACCGTTCTCTCACGTCTGGTAAAAGTTGGAATGTTCTTTGGCCAGTGTCATCAACTTCCCATGACTCCTGCCACATCACTCTTATCCACAACCCGAACGCCTAAAATGTCCCATGTTGTCCTCGATGTCTCCTTTCTTGGCCCAAAACCGTGCTGCTTCTCTCTCATTTTGATGTCAAGAGGACTGACCCCAAATAATACTAACTGGAGACGTCCTGTAGGCCCCCACTGATCTTAATGATCACTGACATGGCGGGCACCACCCTCGTGGGACTGTACGCCCAAACTCGCCAGCTGCAACCCACTACTGATGTTATTATACTGTTATGGTATAATTTTATTAAATGAGAGGGAAGACGGAATCTTTTTGACCTATGGGCGTTAAGTTATTGAGTACTTGTACCGCTCCTTGTCTTGCTCCCAAAGTAGCGCGCCTCATGTCGCCAAAGAACGGGCGAGCCCTTCATTCTCACTGCACGGTTCCTTACAAGTTTGTCATTTAGTAAAAGATGTTGTCGTTGTTGTGGTCTTCAGTCCTGAGACTAGTTTGATGCAGCTCTTCATGCTACTCTATCCTGTGCAAGCTTTTTCATCTCCCAGTACCTACTGCAGCCTACATCCTTCTGAATCTGTTTAGTGTATTCATCTCTTGGTCTCCATCTACGATTTTTACCCTCCACGCTGCCCTCCCGTACTAAATTGATCATCTCTTGATGCCTCAAAACAAGTCATAGCAACCAATCCCTTCTTCAAATCATGTTCAATACCTCTTCATACATTTCTCTTCTTCAGAAACGCTTTCCTTGCCATTGCCAGTCTACATTTTATATCTTCTCTGCTTCGACCATCATCAGTTATTTGGCTCCCCAAATAGCAAAACTCTTTTACTACTTTAAGTGTCTCATTTCCTAATCTAATTCCCTCAGCATCACCCGGCTTAATTCGACTACATTCCATTATCCTCGTTTTGCGTCTGTTGATGTTCATCTTACACCCTGCTTTCGAGACACTGTGCATTCCGTTTAACTGCTCTTCCACGTCCTTCGCTGTCTCTGACAGAATTACAATGTCATCGACGAACCTCAAAGTTTTTATTTTTTCTCCATAGATTTTAATACGAACTACGAGCTATTCTTTTGTTTCCTTTACTGCTTGCTCAATATACAGATTGAATAGCATCGGAGAGAGGCTACAGCCCTGTCTCACTCCCTGCCCACCACTGCTTCCCTTTAATGTTCCTCGGCTCTTATAACTGCCATCTGCTTTCTGCACAAATTGTAAATAGCTTTTCGCTCCCTGTATTTTACCGCTGCCACCTTCAGAATTTGAAAGAGAGTATTCCAGTCAACATTGTCAAAAGCTTTCTCTAAGTCTACAAATACTAGAAACGTAGGTTTGCCTTTCCTTAATCTTTCTTCTAAGTAGGGCCAGTATTGCCTCAAAAGATATGTTGACTTATTTGGTGGAATTGTCATTTTTGTATGTCGGCACCACGGCTATAGTTTTTCCATAACCCTTTCTATCTTGGGCTCAATATCTTCGCGGCTACGGCCGTCAACCAACAGGAGGAGATCACCTGCGTAAGTGACAACCTCTAGCAGGTCCTCCCTCTCTTGTAGCCAACCCAGTAATGGCTCCAAGTGGATGTCCCAGAACAGAGGGCCTAACACAGAACCCTTGGGGGCAGCCCTTTGTTATCGTTTTTGCAACTTTTCCGCTAGGGATTTGTGGACCGTCCTACAGGATTCATGGAGTCAATTTCCTGTAGCACAACTTGAGACATCAGTCGTGTTGCGGCACTTCTGTGTGCTCGCGGGGCCACTGCACGATGTTAGGCAGGAGTACCAGTTTCTTTGGATGTTCAGAGTAAATTAGATTTAGGGAGCATTTGCAAGCACAGATCAAAACTGCATTAGGAATGCATTTAGCAGAAACCGGCCACACTGTAAACAATATCGAGAACTGTATGCGTATTTTACATAGGCCAGAGAAGTGTCGCGTTCTCGAATTGTTGGAGGAGATAGAAATTTACAAGGTCACAAGGCATGAGCCCCCTAGGGTACCCAACGCCTACTTTGCTTTGTTTGATAACATACTACGATAACCAAATAATGCCTCGCGTATTTATACCTAGCCTTACATGATGAGTTTTGTTGAGAAGGCATTTCCCTTACTTCCGCACGGTAGTAAGTGATTGTCTCCTACTTACTCATGGAATGTATAGCCAAACTATATAATTTTATTTATTGAGTGCTTATATGTTGTTTAAAAGTTTTCTGTGGGAGACATGTCACGATGTATGGTTAAGTTCTTACGATCGGTGCGCGCCTACATTAGATCCTAGCGGCCGACCCAACAGAGGGCGCTGTTCATTGATCTGTCTCCTTTTCAGCTGTCATATAGACATTTTACCTTTCATAAGTAATTTATAGGTTGCCACAAGCTATGTTAATTGTTGACCGTAAATTCACCATAAAAAAGGGTCGAACATATACTCTTCATATATTTTCTTTTAATAATTTTACATGGGTAACTGCATTCATCTTTTAATGTATCACAATTGGTTTGTATGATAGTCATCAGTTTTAATAAGCCTGCTACGTGCATTTTATCTAATTTCCTTTTATCACATTATGTTTTTGCGTAAATGATGACTACACATAAGCAAGCCCACAGTAGCGACATCTAGGGAGGATGTAGGCAAACAAGTTTCTGGATGCTACTCTACCTCAGTAGCTAGTTGGCAATAATCAGTATGTGGAAGATGTGGCCTATTCTACACCATATTTTAAATCTATGTGACGATGCTTTGCTGATTATATTTATGTGTTTTCACGATGCCATTATGGCTGTATCACTTTAGGACATGGTGTAAAAAAGGTACGTTATACCTTATTTTATCTGTACATTTCCCTGGTGTATGGCAGTATATGTTAAATGACACACTGCTCACTAGATGTATATATCTGTATATTTTAGATATAAAGATGCTCATTAAGGACTGAAACCGGTCATCGTCTAAAGAATTCATTTGCGACCAGAGACTGGAATAAAAAAACATTTTAAAGTCACTAACTACGATTGCTGCTGCCTTCGCACGTTTCCCGGGCCCTGCCCCCCGTACCACAGTTGTGTGAGCCGCCCCTTGCGTCGTGTATTTCTTTTCCTTTTTTTTTTTAACACAAACTGACGCGTTAAGGAGTAAATGTAAATTTCCGGAAGAGGCGCTCTTTTAGAACCGAGCGTCATCGCTTGCTGCTGCGTCCGGAGTAATGGGAAGAGAAGCTGCTTCCGTACACAAGGAGGCCTAATGAATCGGCTCAATTAAGCATGCAATTAGTGCGATTGGGGCGGGGGAAGGACAGAACGACACCGCCACACGGCCGCCGGCGTCCTGCTGGAAACACCGGCGCCAGTGAAGCTGTCCCCCTGCCGGCCGAGTCACGGCGCCGAACTGCTCTGCCGACTCGAATACGTCTACTCGCTGGTCGGTCCAACTACCTAGCGTAACGCTATTCAGTCAGATTTGAATCGCTAACAAGTACGAAACTAATAGTCACTAAAGAATGTTTGACGCACAGCGGATGGGTCACGTCTGTATTTATTTATTGTGGCCTCTGGATGACGTCAGTATCGGCTCGCTGCGCAGATTTGTTTGGCCTATGTATGCAAGTGAAAAGTGGACGATAAATAGTTTAGGCAAGAAGGGACAATAAATAATTTGGACAGGAAGAGAATAGAAGCTTTCGAAATGTGCTGCTACAAAAGAATGCTGAAGATTACATGGGTAGATCACATAACTAATGAGTAGATATTGAATGGAATTGGAGAGAAGAGGAGATTGTGGCACGACTAGAAGAAGGGATCGGTTGGTAGGACATGTTCTGAGGCTTCAAGGGATCACCAGTTTAGTATTGGAGGGCAGCGTGGAGGGTAAAAATCGTAGAGGGAGACCAAGAGATGAATACACAAAGCAGATTCAGAAGGATGTAGGCTGCAGTAGGTACTGGGAGATGAAGAAGCATGCACAGGATAGAGTAGCATGGAGAGGTGCATCAAACCAGTTTCAGGACTGAAAACCACAACAACAACAATGACATCATCGGACCATTTTGGGTGCATGTGCGTCATTTTTACGAATTAGCTGCGCCTCAAGTTACACTGGTGTATTGTACGAACACGTTTATGTATGTTTGCAGGTTGGGATATTAGGCCGCCAAATAACTGTTAAAATTCATGGTGAAACATTCAGCTGTCATTTATTTTGCACGATTCGCTGCTAGCTTCGCTCAGTGACCATTATCAAGCTTTGTTGGCATACACGGCACGAAAGCTCTACCGTAAAATATTCTCACAATACTAGCTGCGTACGATAATTTTCGTCACGAAGCAAGACATCTGAGGTTACCAGTCCCCTAGACTTTGAACTACTTAAACCTAAGGACACCACGCACATCCATGCCCAAGGCAGGATTAGAACCTGCGACCGTAGCGGTCGCGCGGTTCCAGACTGTAGCGCCTAGTACCGCACCCGCGCATTATGAAAAGATTCTCGATCGTGTTGAAAGATGCAGTCACCGTCCCCGAACTGCTCTGCAGCAGTGGGAAGCAAGACGGTGGTTGAAACGTCAGTGTAGTCCTGTGCTGTGACAGTGCCACGCAAAACAACAAGGGGCGCAAGGTCCCTCTGTGGAAAGTACGACCACACCGTAACACCACCGCATCCGAATTTTACGCTACACACGCTGGCAGATGACGTTCGCCGGGCATTCGTCATACCCACACCGTGCCATCTGATCGCCACATTGTGTACCGTGATTCGTCACTCCACACAACGTCTTTCTATCGTCCAATGTTTACGCTCCTTACACCAACCGAGGCGTCGTTTGGCGTTTACCGGCGTGATGCGTGGTTTATGAGCAGCCAATTGACCACGAAATCCAAGTTTTCTCACCTCTCGCCTAACTGCCACAGTACTTGCAGTGATCCTGATGCAGTTTGTAATTCCTGTGTGACGGTCTGGACAGATGTCTGTCTGCTACACATTACGACCCTCTTCAACTGTCGGCGGTCTCTGTCAGTCAACAGACGAGGTCGCCCTGTACGCTTTTGCGCAGTACGTGTCCCTTCACGTTTCCATTTCACTGTCACATCGGAAAAAGTGGACCTAGGGATGTTTAGGAGTGTGGAAATCTCGTGTACAGAGGCATGACACAAGTAACACCCAATCATCTGACAACTTTCGAAGTCCGTGAGTTCCGCGGAGCGCCCCATTCTGCTCTCTCACGATGTCTAATGACTACTGAGGTCGCTGATATGGAGTACGTAGCACAAATCACCTAATATGAAAAACGGATGTTTTTGCGGGTGTCCGGTTACTTTTGAGCACGTAGTGTACTTGGCATAGAAACATTATAGATGCTTTAGGTGCCATCACTATATCAGTGGAAGTTTGAATGTACCATAAGCAGTTTAGCCGCCTTCTAAAAGTGTGGCAGCAATACCAGACGATTTTACAGCGAGGGCTGTCTTTCCACCAGATCTGACTTTTGCCAGTATTACATTAATTAAATACGTCTTCGCAATGGCTCCAGGCACATAACTGTTTGGTGCGAAAACTGGCAGTTGGTGAGGTGATCCACATGTACGCTAAAAGAGATCCATTAAACTTCCGTTACACGATAAGCCAGTCAAATATAAAGGCCATAAACTCAACTAAATACCTAGGAATTAAAATTACGTGGGGGAGTTGAAAAAAACGTTTCCCCTGTCGACTGTAGTCAGAGTTGTGTGTAAAAGGGAAAAAAGAGAATGAGACATTAAACATAAGACATATCTTTATTTTTCTACATAACTTCCAAGTTCATTGAGACATTTGTCATACCGGTTTATAAGCTTCAAAAACCCTTCCAGGAAAAAAATCAGGGCATATGGAAGAAGCGTTGAACGGCTTGTCTGACGTCAGCATTGCTGCCGAAGCGCCTTCCGCCGAGAGTCTTCTTCAAAGCAGGAAACAGATGGAAGTCACTTGGTGCGAAATCCTGACTGTAAGGCGGATGATGTAGGCGCTTCAGCCAACAGTTGCAATATGGTTTTGCGTTTCCGTCGCCGTGTGTCGTCTCGCGTTGTCATCCAACAGCAGAACGCCAGATCTGAGAAGGCCAGGCCGCTTTTCGCGAATCTCCTCTTTCAATTTCGACAGAGTGGCACAATACCACGCAGCATTCATGGTTGCATCCTGCAGAAAGCGTTCCAAAAGATTGGAAAAGGGCTCAGGTCATCCCCATTTCGAAGAAGGGTCGTCGAACACTGAAACGTCCCCTCAGAAAAATTGTACACGACTGTGCTTAAACTGACACACAATAGTTTTTAGCTTACGCAATCTGACTTTCAATAATCCCTACAAAAGAATGGCCCTGACTAACATTAACCTATACCTTTCACAAATCACTTACCTCACAAAAAATCTTCGTTACTCGAACTACTGCAATACAGCGAGCACCACTACTGCCAGCTTAATAGTCATAATATATGTATCAGTTCATGACATCAATTCTTACAAATTTCAAAACTCCGCCATCTCTCTCCCCACGTCCACCACTGCTGGTGGCTCACCTCCAACTGCGCAACGCTACGCGCTGTTAGCATCCAGCTGCCGCTGCAAACGCTACAATGGCAGACAACAATGCAAACCAGCCACAGACTGCACACGGCACAGCCAGTGATTTTTATACAGAGCGCTACGTGGCGGCGGCGTTACCAATAAAAAAACCTAAACAGCTTACTTACATAGCCCCCATGCTCCCCACAAAAAAATTTACAAATTGTTTTGGGCAGTGGCCAATACAGATTTGAAAACTTTTTTTATAATTACAATGACAAAGAAATGAAATGCACACACTTATCGATACAATGTTGGTCAAAAGCTAAAATTTTCTCACAGTCCATAAAGACAGTCCTGATCATTCATCAAAGTAAAATTGCAGTTTTTTTCTCAAAGTCTGAGTAGTAAAAGAAAATGCACACGGAAGTAGTGGATTTCCATGCAGTCTTGAAGAAGTAGTGTTGTCCTTCCAACGGAAACACAGTGCTGACTCTTGACATGCAGACTGGTAATGGGCCACAACAGAGCAAACCCACAGCAGAGTCAGTCGAAGTTTTGAAGAATATTGGTAGGTAGGTCGTCACAGAGTAGACCCATTGTAGTCCTGGTAGAGGTTACGGTATTGGTGGGCCACCAGAGGTGCAGACCCACTGCAGTCCTTGTAGAAATAATGGTATTGGTGAGTCATCAAACGTGTAGACCCACTTCAGTCCTTGTAGAGATAGCCAGCAGCCATCTGTTGCGACTGTGCAGGTGCACAATCACCATCGAAGAGTCTTGCTGAGAATATAGCAAGTCCATAACCCACGACTTGTCAACTCACAAAGTTTTTGGAATTGTCCTTAGAACCAGCAATGCTGTTAACCAGTCCCTTGCTGAATTATCAACACACTTGAAAACACTATCAGCCCCTACTTCTCACATATTGTCCATATACTATGACCAACAGAAATGTGTGCAGTGAAGTGTAACTTACAGGTTACTAAATTTGATGAACAGGTGTCAATTACAATTTTATAACAAGAGAATACAATAACAAGGTACAAAATATATCATTTAAGAACATAATAGTACAGATAACATTTACAGTAATACAGGCTTTACAAAAGAATCGAAATAGCAAATACATCAGTGTTAAAAAAATTTACGACATAAGTACATGCATAAAAGATCAGAATAACTTTTGAAACACCAACTTCACACATCAGCATTAAAACAAAACAGAATAAATAATGTGTAAACATCTTTTCAAAGTAAATAACATATTATTAATGCAAATTATATTTGAGGATAACGGTATTCCTCATCATAGTGAATGTAGCTTAGTATTAGAAGAGAAAAAATTCTATGAAACAGCACACAGAGACAGGAAGAAAACAAATACACAAGGATACACAAACACATAGTGGGATAACACAAGGAAAGGACAGGGTTTGTTTTACTGCAGTATTTTGCATAGAGATCTCCCTTAGTTCATCATTATTCCCAAAAAGTCCTATCTAAACCTGCTTTCTGTATTCTGTTCACATCCTCTTTCAAAAATAGTTTTTCTCCACTGTACACTGCTTTTTTGGCCAAACCATTTTCTTATAGCTTCTCAATGCTTCTCTTCCAATTCATCATAGTTAGTTTCTTATATAGTCTACCCCCTCTTAAGCTAACTTAAATCTACTGAGCTCAGATGCTTAACTAAGGGACGAGGC
The DNA here is from genome assembly GCF_023897955.1 of Schistocerca gregaria. NCBI lineage: Eukaryota > Metazoa > Arthropoda > Insecta > Orthoptera > Acrididae > Schistocerca > Schistocerca gregaria. The sequence goes on along the minus strand of NC_064929.1, from coordinate 93,258,948 downwards.
AATGCAGCAGCACAAAACAATTAATACAAATAGCAAAGATAACAAAATGGAAATTGGCAAAAAAAGGCAGCAATATAACAACTAATATAAGGCAATGTGCAGCAAACAAGAAAAATAAATCAGTAATAAAATTGGCTTAACCTACTAATACAAAGTGACATTCAGTAGCACTATACATGGCAAACAGCAGCAGCAAATGCTATAACTTATACCTAAACATGACAAAGCTCAAGCAGAAAAAATGTTACACTAAAGACAACAATGCAGATAAGGACAATGTCTATTCACATCTTAATGTCTATGCAATTAAAGTGGTGCACCACCAAAAACTAATGCTACAGCAAATTACCAAGTACTTGAAAAGAAAATTATATATACAGTTACTGTTACTAGTCCCTTCTTATTGTTCTTTCCTTTCCAAGTGCTCCTTTTTCGAAGAATGTGGATCATGAAATAATTATTTAATAGATCTGTTGACAGAAAGTGTTCACATTAGCAAATGCCTTTAATTTTATTTTATAAAACCAATGCTGCAACACAGCTGGAAACCAGAAATCAAATGCAATAAGCAACTATGAAAGGCAAAGCATAAAAATATCATTCAATAGTCATGTGACATTTCATAAGTTAGTACAAATTCTCTCAACTCTCGTAGAAAGACGCTTGTCATTATCAGGTGTGCAGAAGTAAATAAGTATCTTTTCCAAGTAATGAGCGTGTCGTTTTTGCGATGCTTTCTACAAAGGAATATCAATAGCGAGGATAATGGCCTCCCTTTTCTTTTCCTTGTGCCTCTGAAAGGCACACACTAATGGCTTGTTTCCTGGTGGCTGTCGCCCAGCTGGGCGCCCACGACGCATTACGTGCAGGTGGTCATTTAACTTTCTTATCGAAATATTTACGACACCAGTTTCCGCTACAGTGGCAATCTCATATAAAAAAAAAAATTCACAGGTCAAGAATTTGCGTTACACATCAGTAGAAACAAAATCCTATTGATATAACAGAGCCCGAAAAATTTTCGTCGGCATTGTAACACATTCACGCATTTACATACATTTCATAACTCTTAAAGTACGATTCTCGGTTTCCAACATCCTTTTTCACAAACCAGATTCCCTAACCACTACACTTTATCCCTTACCTTATTCGTCGACACTTCTTCAATATTTCATCATAACAGATACATAGGATAATCAAATAACTCATATAGCATGAGCTTATTGACCGTAAACAGACCACAACAGCGTAATACACATAGTCATCGTAATAATAACATCATAACACCTCAGTCAAATCTCAAAATCGTCGTAGCTTCCTCCAATAATTTCAAAACCTAAAAAAAAATTCTCTGCTCATGTCAAAAGTGTTATCTACCTCAAACGTACTTTAAAATCATGATCCCATACCAAATACATAATTCAAACCTCTCATAGTATCACGATGGTTCCGAAAAAATATGAACATTTCACAAAGTACAGACGAAATTGAATTTCATAAGTGTGAAGTTATCCACCTGCGTAATTGCTTAAATATGTGTCACTGACGTAGTAAAAAGATGTTTGTTTCTCTGTCAAATAATCAGATAGCTGTGTAATTCTGTGTTAGAGAAATATGGTACCGATGTGTAAAGTTGTATAAGCAAATACCACATTAGCTAGGGCTCCTTGTGCTTGCCAAACACATGGTACACAAAGTAAGCGTGTACCCCCCTGAGGATTAATGTAATTATATCCTCAGGTGTTACAGATTACAGCAATGGAATGAAATGTGTCACGGAAAACTTTCTTTCTAATTCAAAAATCTTTAAAAATAAGTGTTTTAAGTACAAAATACGTGTCCTTTAGCGCTAAATGTTTGTCTTGCTGTAAGATAATTCTGTGGAAGTGTCGTAGTTATCGTCCTCTGTGAGCAAAGCTCTGCTGAATTCAATGTACTTATCTCATGATAAACAAAAGTGAAATGCTGTGCGTATAGATATCGTAGTTATTACGTCCATTACCGTGATCAAGAAAGAACTATACTGTAATGTATTGTTGTGCTACGAAAAAGGCTGTCACATTGTAGCTATACCACAAAAGTGACTACTAAAACATGTTTTACTTTCCAGAATAATACAGAAAAACTGTGCAGATATAAAACAGATACACCGCAAAAGCAACAATGTAAATTGTGTCACATATTAGAAGCGTCGTGATATAATCGTGTAGCTATCAAAGAAACCAAATGCTAAGTCATCCTTAATCTCACCGAATGTACTTCAAATAAAGTGTATCTTCTCAAGTAAAAGTTGCATTAAATGCTGCATTAAAGTCTCATTAGCAGTACCAGTATATGATCTAAGTATGTAAGCCTGATAGTCGTTACGTAATCGTGCAACTAACAAGCAAGAATGTACAAATAACAACACTGTGTCTTCTGTTCACTATAACAATGCATTCGTAAATACTGTCTAAAAATGTTCCGTAGGTTCTAGACTGGATAGTAAACTTCAAACATTGTTGCATATTAACAGTTTATAAGTCTGACAAAGCATACTATTAATGTAAAGTGAAAAGTAATATGGCAAAGGCAAAGTTAAAAAGAAGATTATCTTTCAATAAACGGTTTTACACGTGAAATGTAGTACAATCCTTTACTCTTCCTAGTACGCAGAGTTTCAACTTCAACGCAATTATCATGTGGTATACGTAGGTAAAGAATACTGGAATTTTTCTCAAAGTTAGCGTCTATGTTATTTTTCTCTGCGCCAGCCGGCGCACGCGGCTGCCTGCGGTGTGAGTCATTGTCTGTCTCCTTGTTGGCGCGCGCCGTTATTGGGATTAGGAGACCTAACTTCTACACATTCACCTTGTCGAGAGGGCCCTGCTCTGTTTGAATCCCGCCAGTTCTGATGAAATTCCGGTCTGCCGTTATGATTATATCGTCTGTCGTCATGTCGGTAGTTCCTGTAGTTTCTTTCTTATCGGTCACGTGGTGGAGAATTTATCCCTGAATCGTAACTGCGCGCTGGACCGTTGCGTCTGAAATTATACCGTCTCCCTTGATAATAATTATTTTGGTTCCCGTATTGTCTGTTTCTCTGATTGTGTCTGTGATATTCATTACTACGGAAATGCGATCTTTCTCTGTAACTATTACTCTGCTAGTGGTTGTCAATGGGTGGTGTCTGTTTTGGTCACGATTTGTGTTGTGAGAATGGCCTTGTCGTGTCCAGTTATTGTTTCTTTCATCGCGGAATTGCTTGCGACGGATGTGACCTGTAGTGATTATTTTCCTGTTTTCGCATCCCGCGACTGTCTGTGTCAATTTCTAATTCTTGTAAGAGTCTCTGAAAAGCTTCAGTGTCGTCTTTGCATCGTCCTGCTAAAATAATCTGTCGTAAATGTTCAGGTAATTTGATTAAGCAAATGCGGATGAGTTCTGAGGGGCTGTATGGGTTTGAAAGATACTGATTCTTATGTAACATGTCTTCGAAATATTTGACAAGACTGGAAAATTCAGATGTTCGAAATGTTTCATCATTATGATGCTATGTTTTACTCGGTCTTGTGTAGCTTGAGACCAATATGCCGAGAGGAAGGCATGGTAAAATTCTCCTTCACTGTGACAATCGTGAATGACCGATCGCATTCTTACAGCTGGTTCATTCTCCAAGTAGCCACACATAAATTCTAATCTGTGCTCTAATGACCAGTTGGGAGGAAAACAATGAGAGAATTGATGGAGCCACGCTTGTGGATGAATGTCATTGCCAGAATTCTTAAATGTTTTGAATTTACGTGTAGTAATGAACAGCTTATAGTCAAAATCATCGCTGTTCCATCTCAAAATTCGGTGTACTCTGCCAATTTCTTTCATAATCTCCAAAGTGCCCTGTGTTATTATTTTGTGGCGGTTCCGTATTTTTATGTCCCTCTTCCCGTATTGTTGTGCGAGAGTCCTCTGAAATACGTAATTCTTGTATTACCTGTGTCAGCTGATCTTGTACTTCCCGGATTTCTCTTTGGTGTTGCGTATTAATTTGATTTTGATTTTGTTTGAATTTCCTAATTTGTTCGAACTCTTCTGTGTCATTAAAGACTACCGGTTTTGTGTCATTCAGATTATCATATACCTTCGTAGATAAATTATTTAGCTGATCCGAAAGTTCAACTACTTTCTCTGATAATGAACTAATGTCCTCCATGTGTCTTTCTGAACCAATTTTTAGAGTATCTACTGTGTCCTTTAAGTTTTCTTGAGTTTTTGCAAGTTGCGTAACCGAATCGGTAGATGCAACTGAGTCAATTTTAGCTTGCAAGGTCTCATGATTTTCATGAGCAATTGTTTGCATTTCTTTTATAGCTGCTTCGTGATTCTGTAATGCATTTTCATGCCGCGAAAAAATAGGTTGGAAATGCTCACAAATTTGTCTTCTTACGTCATTACAGACTTTTTGACATTTCGATTCGATTTTATGTAATTCAGTAGTTAAATCTTCACGTGTTTGTTCAAGCGTATGTTCCACTGAGTCTCACTTTTGAAGCTTTTGCTCCATTGCGTCTAACTTTTGCTGTGTTTGATTTTGTTCCATTTTGTCTAACTTTTGAGGATTTTGTTCCATTGTGTCTAACTTTAGAAGCTTTTGCTGTGTTTGTCTCTGATTTTGTTCCATTGTGTCTAACTTTTGAAGCTTTTGCTGTGTTTGTCTCTGATTTTGTTCCATTGTGTCTAACTTTTGAAGCTTTTGTCCCATTTGTTGCATTAATTGTAATAACAATGCACTGGTGTCTGAAACATGTTCTTTAGTGCTATTCGGCAATGCATTTGAACCGGCAATATTCGCAGTTTGAAAAACAGAAAATGTGTCTTGACTTATTTGAGAAAAAGCGGTGAGGACGCATAACCTGAATCTACAGCATTTGCAAGAATGGGTCCTGTCATTTCGGAATCCTGAGGCGAGCTGTTGCCGACTGATCGATCGATAATTGTTCCCTGTTCACTACTTATTTCACTGTCTACACCATTGTTTGCAGCCCGCTCCATTTCCCTATGTACAATTACCAAATTACTACTTTGAACATTAGTTAATTCATTACTCGGTGGCGCTAACACACTGCTTTCGTCTTCACTGTCATTTCTCAGTTTACTTTGGAGCCTAGTATTACGTTTTTCACACGCCATTATTGTCACAATATTTCACATGACAACACAGAAAAAAACAATTTGAAGAGCAAAAATAAGAGAATACATTAACATAGAAAATAATATCTAGTTAATTGCAAGCGCAGCTGCGAAATACTTGGTGCAACTCTACATGCATGCTACAACTGTTGTACTGTACGACAATGAAAGACTACAACTACAAAGGAGATTCTCTCTACAATTACGCACTAGCAATAAACAAAACCTACATTAATTACACAAACTACAAGAAAAAATCAGAAGATTCCAGTGAGGTATCCTGGCAGGGTCGCCGTATGAAACGTCCCATTAGAAAAATTGTACACGACTGTGCTTAAAATGACACACAATAGTTTTTAGCGCAACGCAATCTGACTTTCAATAATCCCTACAAAAGAATGGCCCTGCCTAACATTAACCTATACCTTTCACAAATCACTTACCTCACAAAAAATCTTCGTTACTCGAACTACTGCAATACAGCGAGCACCACTACTGGCAGCTTAATAGTCATAATATATATATCAGTTCATGACATCAATTCTTACAAATTTCAAAACTCCGCCATCTCTCTCCCCACGTCCACCACTGCTGGTGGCTCACCTCCAACTGCGCAACGCTACGCGCTGTTAGCATCCAGCTGCCGCTGCCCAACACTACAATGGCAGACAACAATGCAAACCAGCCACAGACTGCACACGGCACAGCCAGTGATTTTTATACAGACCGCTACATGGCGGCGGCGTTACCAATAAAAAAAACCTAAACAGCCTACTTACAACACATGTGCAGAACTATAGACCTATAGCTCTAACGTGGATCAGTTGTAGAATTTTGGAACACGTATTATGTTCGAGTATAATTTTTCTGGACACTACCCAGCTCGCGCTATTCGTCCACGACACTCAGAGGGCCACAGAGACGGGTTCCCAGGTAGATGCCATGTTTATTGACTTACGCAAGTTCCACACATCCGTTTAATGAACAAAGTAAGAGCATATGGACTACCAGACCAATAGTGTGATTGGATTGAAGAGTTCCTAGATAACAGAACGCAGCATCTCATTCTGAATGGAGAGAAGTCTTCCGAAGTGAGAGTGATTGCAGGTACATCGCAGGGGAGAGTCGTAGGACCGTCACTGTTCACGATATTGTAATGTTGTTGCATTAATTTGAGGTGTAAGCGGGGCTGCTATTTATCACCATAAAAGTGGGATAAAAGCTGTGAGCTATGTGGGGAAGTTAACCTTGCATTACTTCGCAACTGTTTCACTAGGTATCCAGTCTAGCTTACCAAATTCCCAACCAGACTAACATTAATTATAATCTTTTAATCGTCATACGACAACCTGTGATTATATATATAATCATCATATAGTCATACGAAAACCGGTGATACATATATAAAAAAGAGAATTTAAATAAAAATAAATAAATCAGTTTATATTTGAAAATTTATTTTAACATTGATCATTGAAATTTCAGCATATTTAACTTGATTCATATCTGAACTGGTGCCTTATTTAGGACTGTGAAAATATGAGTTCGTAATCTTACAGAACACATCAAATATGGAGTCAAGATTGGGAGACTTCATACAACACTACATTCATAAAATAACACACGAAGAAAGTTGAAATATATGCAAGAGGAAGTTAACCACAACCAACCGATTCAATCTTCACCCAAAGAAGTTATGTTCGTGGCGCAATCCTGTCCGTCATGTAATTACCACACACTGCTATACTAAATTCATATTAACTCTCATTGAAATCTTCCCAAAAAGAATAGCTGAGGGCTACTTTGATGATTACACCACATGCTTCACGTGGTAAACTTGGTTTACACAATGAGTGTAACTCCACAATAATTTTGATAATTAAAATAAATTAGATCGGAAAGCAATTTACAAAAGAAAAACCTCGAACTGGTTACTATCGTCTTACTATTAACCTGATGGGTCAAACGATTGTTTAAGCACGTGGTACTGGTCTCACAAAGTACAGGCCACGTGGGTTGAACATAAAGAAAAGTCGCTATATTGAAAAGTATTGTTAAGGCGAGACGTTATAATCTCACGCACATTCGCATTTAAGATTGATGATCTTAGTTATCCATTGTCCTACGGACTTAGCAGAGACGCGCTTAGCCAGAGATCTTACCACTTCAGACGCTCGCCGCAGATAGACTGACCTGGGCTCCTACCGAGCGTGCTTCACAAATACAAACGGAAGTGACCAGAGAGGCAGCTCCCTATACCAACATGACAAGGGACGGACAGAACCATACTATAGATAGAAACCTCTTTGCGTTTAGAAAGCGTAGCTACCTGTTCCTACATTGGTCCAACTGTTCTCTAACAGACAGGCTTGTCTGCTACCATCCAGCATGCAACTATAAAAACATTTGCTCATTCATCCTCTCACACAGAAGGGAAGGGGGATGACAGTATCTTATCATATACAGTATATAAAAGAAAGCAGATGTAGGTTCCGTATGAGACTGTGTGACATGAATTACACATAAACTGTGTTTTAAAGTGTAGTAGTGTGACAGATCGTTCTTGTTTATGTGTAAAAGTAACACGTTTCACTGCTCAGTCTCCTCCCAGATAGTCAGAAACACCACAGTAAATTTAAAAGAGGAATTTATGCCGTAAATGGCGACAGATTTAAGAAATTAACATGAAAGCAATCCAACATAGACCTTTCATACTTCTGTAAAATATCTGGGAGAATGGGTACGGAACTTAAACTAAAAATATAAAGAAAAGGCAAAAGTTCACCAGCTACTTGCTAAAACACAATAATTTCGACACATCTTTCGAATCTACCAATTTCAAAGCGAAGAATAAACAATCTGTGACACCTATTTAAAAGATAGTGTAGACCTAATTCGGTCAGCAAGTAAAAACAATGGTTCCTGTGTCATTAATATGAAAACAATTTCTGGTTGTTACCTTTATGGAGTTTACCAGTATTTGCTCATTGCAAGAGCCAACTGATCACAGGAAAATTTATGACTGTTTATTAATAAGTAAAATTAATGAAAATAGCAAAGGTGCCACAACAATTTAAAAAAAAACAACATGGAAATAACATCAGTATTATAAAGCAGAGCATTACAATGCACAATCCGCAAAAGACAAAAAAAATTTATAAGAGAAAAAACATGTTTTACGAAGTGGTTATCGCAAAAAATTCTATATCTTTTAAAACTATTAATTTGTAGAATTAAAATAACGTTGTGGCGCTAATTTAATCACTCTACTATATTTCAGTTAGTTAGCAAACAATGATCACTGTGTCATTATACTGAAACTGCAATTAATTATGTGATTGTTACCCTTAAGGGGTTCCTCACTATAAATATACACCTTGCAAATGCTAATAGATCACAGTCCAATGAGAATGAATAGCTATCTGACTGATAAACGAAGCAATGCCACAGGAATGAATTTACGAAACAAAATATCACCAATAATACATCACACAAGAACAAACATTGATCAATAAAACAGCTCTGAAAGTACAATAGTCAACATCTAAAAAAATCACCAATAAATAAAACACCTACAAAATACAAGAGTCAAAGTGTGAAAAAAAAGAAAATGGAACACCTGTAAAATACAAGAGTCAGTCTAATAAACACCAATAAATCGAACCCCTGCAAAACACACGAGGCAAAGTTTTTCTGACAGAACACACGTATATGCATTGGACTAAGATCCGTATAATCACTGTTCACTGGCACACTCAGTAGTTCCACTGTTCCGAGGCACAAAATAAGGGGAGGGGGTTGTCGCCGCAGCTGTCAGTAGGGATTTTTGTCCATCTGTTGCGTGCAATCCCGCCGTCTCTGCCCCCTCATGAAGTTTCTCTTGGTGGCCCGTGTCACGTACATCTCGATTTGGTTCGATGTTTGTGTTGTCAAATTCGTGCGGTATCCTCGTTTGACACGCCAGGTTGATATTCCTGGGCAAGGATGACACTTAATGGCTCTTCTTTGTGCCACCCTTAGCTACCAGAGAACATCGAACTATGATTTACTATCGCTTGACAGTGGGCATCCGTCAGGAAATGTTGATAGTCGTCGTTGAAGTCTGCCATTTTCTCTGGACACTACCTGTCAAAACGCTCCAAGCCCCTTTATCCTCTGTCTTCTGTCGTTTCACCGCGCCCGTCTCGCCACAGTCGCTTTCGTGTGGCAGCAGATGGATATCCGCGAGGTGGACCGCTCGGCCATCTCAGGTCATCGCCTCCACGAAGGGTCGCACTGGTGCGGCCGGCCATTAGCTCCGGGTGCAAGGGAAAGTGTTTGCCCCGCAACCCTTCTTTTGTGGTCGACCGCGCTCCCGAAGTGGCCCGGTCGACAGAGTGTCCTGCTGGAAAACCCGCCAGTTTACAACTAGCCCTCCTCCTCGCTGCTCCAGCTGTCTTGTAAGAGTTTAGCCGGTTCGCTTTCACGTTCTCAACTGCATTCACAGAAATTGTTCATTTAGTTATGTGATTACAAAATGTCATACATAACACCACTTAGTATTGTCTTTCAGCCGGCTGCGGTGGTCTCGCGGTGTTAGGTGCTCAGTCCGGAACCGTGCAACTGCTACGGTTGCAGGTTCGAATCCTGCCTCGGGCATGGATGTGTGTGACGTCCTTAGGTTAGTTAGGTTGAAGTAGTTCTAAGTTCTAGGGGACTAATGACCACAGCAGTTGAGTCCCATAGTGCTCAGAGCCATTTGAACCATTTTTATTGTCTTTCACAATTTTGAAGAACAAAAGTGAGACTTAATTTTTTTAAATAAAAAAGTTAGATGAATCGACAACATAAAAATAAAAGTTAAATGACTTGACAATATAAAAAATAAAAGTGAAATGACTTGACAGTATAAAAATAAAAATTAAATGAACTGACAATATAATATCTAAATCCACATCACTAATGTAGTTCACTTGCGTTTTAATAAATCAAATGCTAATTATTAATTCACTAAAATGAATAGGATTATGCAAGTATAGGTCAGGACAGCATAGGGTTCACTTGTTATTTACACACACACATGCACACCTATTCTACAAACTAACTACCCGTAAACATGCATTACTCAAAATTTTACATCAATCCCCTACTAGTTAATCCAACTGGCTACTTCAATGCTACTTAAACACCGCATTTATACCACTACAACATTGTTCTAATTCGTCCTCTTACTGACGCTCGCGGCATATGTCTTGTCACATGATAAATATGGAGAAACTTTCCTTAAACATACATAGTAAAGAGAACAATGGTTATTTACACGCCAAAACATTTATACAAGTTTACACACCTGGTAAGAGACTCGCAATTATACATTTATCATACTCATATATTCACACATAAAACAGTAAGAAAATATCATCTAAAATTACCTTCTCACAAGAATTAATCACACAGATGACTCTGAGAAGGATAAAAATATTTTCATTATACCGGTTATACTACATTTTCTTACCCATTTCGTTCTTTCTTTAAGTTACCTGTCGCTTACAAATCAGTTATTTCGCCTGTGGTGTTCATTCTGGATTCATTTCTCATTAATGGCAAAAATTGTGGTCACCTCTATTCTGTAAAACAGTTTCATCTTAACATATTGAACTTACAACAGACACAAAAGATCCGAATCCTCCTGTAGTTCAAATGACAAATGTTTTGCTTCATCCTTATTACCTTAAACCAAGCTTTCCTTCGGTCCTATAAGAAAACTTATTTAATCTTCTTCTACCTTCAACGGGGAAGTTTCCTCAGTACAAATCATGTAGGCTGCAGTGCATCTTGCACCAGCGAAAACAGTAAGCTGTAATGCTCACAGCATCAGCAAAACACAAAAACGTCGCTTTTCTAGGACAAGTATTAACGCAGAATAATTTCTCAGGCTCTGGCTCAACATCAATCAAGACTACAGAAAGGATCCATATTTCCGTTCCATTCTCCATTTGCTGAATAACTGCTCGTATTTGACCACCACAATACTATTTCAGGGCCACGTAAATTACACAAACCACAACTCTTCTTTCACCTCGAAGGGAATCAATCTACTTATGAAATCCACAGACAGCACTTTATGTACTCAGCTATAAAGAACAAAAAAGACATATATCATCAATATTAACATATTAGCGTATATTTGGAAGCCATTGGTTAAACAATCGTATAATCGCATCCTGTTTTGAAGATTCCAAACTTACTCACTCCTTTCTCAGAGTTCTCCTATCTTAAAATATTCATACAGCACGCATACTATAGTAAGAGATCCTCATTTATACTGACAGATATAGAATATTAATAGATAGATAGTAGCACTGAAAGCAGAAAATCTGAAACGAGGCTACTAACAGCTGGGAACCTGGGTTTGCCAGCCCCCTAATACCCACAGATCGGATATTCCCCTGGGTTTTGCATTAATTCAACACAGATCTTGCTTCTCTCAGGACCGACTCTTTTCAATTTACACAAAAAAACCATAAACAGCATTTCACTCGTTCACAAAGAAACCTTTTATCTTCAAATTTGAACCAACCTAAATCCTAATTGCACAAGGAAAGAAAAATAACTAAAAACATCACTTTAATCAATCACATAGAAACATCTTTATCGTTATTTTTACCAACATATTAATCGAAATGCATATGTCACAAATGTAAACTAATCAATTCTTTCTCCTCACCGTCCACTCTACTCCTCACTGTCCTCTCTATATACCCTATGTACTCATTTGCCATGTCAGTCATTTGTTCCGATTGGGCGCCTTCTGCGCTGACCATTTGTCATTGCAGGTCTTGTTCATTACCATTTTCTGGGTTATGTCTTGGGTTAGCCGGCCCAATTTCAACATCATGAGGTGCTCCGCCCACCGTATTCATCGTAGTATCGATTCTGGTTGCCGTGCCTGTAGCGTTCACGATCCTGTCCACGTCCTCGATCATTTCCGTTGTTCCACCTGTGTTCGCGACTGTTACCCCAGTTTCTATACGGCCGGTCCAGATTATTGTTCCGTTCGCGTCGCGACGACCAGTCACGCCGTTGATTAGTACTACGGCCACGACTGCGATCGCGCTGCTGTGCCCCGTAATAATATTATGCCTGATTAGGCGGACATTCTCCTGTATTATATTCCAACTCTTGGACAAGTGTCTTAAACGTTTCCACGCCCCCTTTGCATCGTTCCGCAAGAATGACGTGGCTTAAGTGCCTCGGCAATTTGGTGATGCATATCCTAATTAGTTCCGCAGGCCCGTATGGGTCGTATAGAAATTGATTTACGTGCAGCATGTGGTCGAATAGGCGCGCTGGGGTGTGGAAACCAGACTGGTTCAAATTTGGCAGCATTATTATGCCATGCTTGACCCTATCTGGTGCCGCTTCCGACCAATAGTCGGACAGAAAGGCTTGTCGAAACTCCCGAGTGGAGTTGCAGTGACGCGCTGCCGACCTCATGCGAATCGCCGGTTCGCCTTCCAAATAGCCACACATATATTCTATCTTATGTGAACTTGCCCAGTTGGGGGAAAGACAGAACTCAAATTGCTCGAGCCATGCTCGTGGATGTATTCCTTTTTGCGAAGTTCGAAATATCTCAAACTATCTCACCGTAAGAAAATGTTTGAAATCAAATCCCCGCATTTCCTCCTGGCGAGGCCCTTGAATGTTTCTATTTTTCTCATGTTTGCCCCTCAAAGTACATTCTTCCCTGTCGTCAAAATCTCCCTCGTGGCCGGAGGCCCTCTCTGCACTGTGCGTACGGCTATTTTTAGTGCTATTGGCGAGTTCAGAATCACACCCAACGCTGCTTTCCAGATGCGCCACGCGTTCCAGATGCAAAATACTAACGCGAATTCTTTACAGACGAATGGAAAAACTGATAGAACACGACCTCGGGGAAGGTCAGTTTGGATTCCGTAGAGATGTTGGAACATGTGAGGCAATACTGCACCTACGACTTATCTTAGAAGAAAGATTAATGAAAGGCAAACCTACGTTTCTAGCATTTGCGGACTTAGAGTAGGCTTTTGACAATGTTGACAATGCTCTCTTTCAAATTCTGAAGGTGGCAGGGGTAAAATACAGGGAGCGAAAGGCTATTTACAATTTGTACAGAAAGCAGATGGCAGTTATAAGAGTCGAGGGGTATGAAAGAGAAGCAGTGGTTGGGAAGGGAGTGAGACACAGTTGTAGACTATCCCCGATGTTATTCAATCTGTATATTGAGCAATCAATAAAGGAACAAAAGAAAAGTTCAGAGTAGGAATTAAAATCCATGGAGAAGAAATAAAAACTTTGAGGTTCACCGATGACATTGTAATTCTATCAGAGACAGCAATGGACTTGGAAGAGCAGTTGAACGGAATGGACAGTGTCTTGAAAGGAGGGTATAAGATGAACATCAACAAAAGCAAAACTAGGATAATGTAATGTAGTTGAATTATGTCGGGCGATGCTGAGGGAATTAGATTAGGAAATGAGACCCTTAAAGTAGTAAAGAAGTTTTGCTATTTGGCGAGCAAAATAACTGATGATGGTCGAAGTAGAGAGGCTATAAAATGTAGACTGGCAATGGCAAGGAAAGCGTTTCTGAAGAAGAAAAATTTGTTAACATCGAGAGTAGATTTAAATGTCAGAAAGTCGTTTCTTAAAGTATTTGTATGGAGTGTAGCTATGTATGGAAGTGAAACATGGACAAGAAATAGTTTGGACAGGAAGAGAATAGAAGCTTTCGAAATGTGGTGCTACAGAAGAATGCTGAAGATTAGATGGGTAATGAGGAGGTATTGAATAGAATTGGGGAGAAGAGGAAGTTGTGGCACAACTTGACTAGAAGAAGGGATTGGTCGGTAGGACATGTTCTGGGACATCGAGGGATTACCAATTTAGTATTGGAGGGCAGCGTTATGGGTAAAAACCGTAGAGGGAGACCAAGACATGAATACACTAAGCAGATTCAGAAGGATGTAGGCGGCAGTAGGTACTGCACAGGATAGAGCAGCATGGAGAGCTGCATCAAACCAGTCTCAGGACTGAAGACCACAACAACAACAACAGAAATGTTTTTCTCAATCCTACTGAAACGTCCCCTTAGAAAAATTGTACATGATTGTGCTTAAACTGACACACAATATTTTTAGCGCAACGCAGTCTGACTTTCAAAAATCCCTACAAAAAAATGGCCCTGACTAACATTAACCTATACGCAAATCACTTACCTCACAAAAATCTTGGTTACTCGAACTACTACAATACAGCGAACGCCACTACTGCCAGCTAAATAAAAGATTCAAACTACTGAAGGCACTAACTACTGATAGGCATAGTTAGCAAATGAAAGATTTTAATAGAGATCAAACAATGTATTTACCTTAATAGTCATAATATATATATAGCAGTTCATGACATCCAGTCTTACAAATTTCAAAACTCCACCATCTCTCTCCCCACGTCCACCACTGCTGGCGGCTCACCTCCAACTGCGCAACGCTACGCGCTGTTAACATCCAGCTGCCCAACACTACAATGGCGAGTATTACAACAATGCAAACCAGCCACTGACTGCACACGGCACAGCCAGTGATTTTTCATACAGAGCGCTATGTGGCGGCGGCGTTACCAATAAAAAAGCCTAAACAGCCTACTTACACTACACCTCGACAAAAGTTTGGAAAATCATATAGTTTACTACACCCGCTGACGTTTGTACAATACCTTATAAACATCATAAACATAATTCCTTCTGCGGGCAAGAACTGTTTTGGCTAGCTACAAAAACTCGTTACAAAACAAAGCAGGTTCTCTCATAATATGATACATCTTGATAACAAGACAAAGAAAATCTTTATCTCATGACGATAATTACCAGTCTTTAGTATGTCCTCCCCTCGCGTGGGTGAGTTCTTCCACTCGGAGAGGCATGCTCTGGATGAGACCTTCAAGTTTATCTCGGAGTACGAGGTCCCACTCGACAACTGCAGCTTCGGTGCGGCCGTGAATCTACGCAGCGGCCCCTCCCACGCTCAGCTGCGTTCACACTTGGGGGACTGTGTTGACCAGTGCATTCGGTGGATGTTGCATCTCTGAAGATACCGAGACACTGCTGGAGTACGGTACGGTCTGCCATTGTCATCGACTGGGATGAAGTTGTCATCGACCACGTCTGAAGGGCTTTAAAGTAGTTTGTAGGAGCTGTTGGAGATATTGCCGTAGATGGGAATTAGAGGGGTCCGCTGTCCTAGCATTATTGCCGGCCTGAGCATTACGCCGCAACCTGCAAACTGGTGGACTTCTGGAAGCGTGGGCGTTCCTGGTTCGTTGAACGCATCTCTAAACCCTGACACGTCTAGTGTTCACTCGTAAGCAGATCCTGGCCTCCTCAGCAGACTGCCAACGGTCCGATGTTGCGTCTGTTGCGTTGGCTCAGTACAAAACTTGGTCTTCTGGAATGGAGACCATCCTGATACAGGCCTCTACGCATTGTTTGGTCTGAGACACGAAACTCCATTGCCTGGGAGAAGTCATTTCCAATATTTCTGGCAGTTTTTGTTGTGGGCACCTGCGAGCCAACAGAATGGTTTGAAAATAAATAAATCGCCATGTCCTGAAGGGATTCCAATTCGGTTTTACAGAAAGTCCTCTACTACATTGGCTCCTTACTTAGCTTGCATTTATCGCGAATCTCTTGCCCAACCTAAAGACCCAAGCGATTGGGAAAAAGTGCAGGTGACACCTGTATGTAAGAAGGGTAGAAGGACGGATCCTCAAAATTACAGAAAAATATCCTTAACATCGGTTTGTTGCAGGGTTCTCCAACAAATTCTCAATACGAATATAATGAGTTTCCTTGAGACAGAGAAGTTGCTGTCCATGCATCAGCATGGCTTTAGAAAGCATCGCCCCTGCGAAACGCAACTTGCCCTTTTCTCTCATGATATCTTACAAAGCATGGATGAAGGGTATCAGACGGATGCCATATTCCTTGACTTTCGGAAAGCGTTTGACTCGGTGCCACACTGTAGACTCCTAACTAAGGTACGAGCATATGGGATTGGTTCCCAAGTATGTGAGTGGCTCCAAGACGTCTTAAGTAATAGAACCCAGTACGTTGTCCTCGATGGTGAGTGTTCATAGGAGGTGAGGGTATCATATGGAGTGCCCCAGGGAAGTGTGGTAGGTCCGCTGTGGTTTTCTATCTATATAAATGATCTTTTGGATAGGGTGGATAGCAATGCGCCGCTGTTTGCTGATGATGCTGTGGCGTATGGGAAGGTGTCGTCGTTGAGTGACTGTAGGAGGATATAAGATGACTTGGACAAGATTTGTGATTGGTGTAAAGAATGGCAGCTAACTCTAAATATAGGAAATGTAAATTAATGTAGATGAATAGGAAAAAGATTCCCCTAATGTTTGAATACTCCATTAGTAGTGTAGCGCTTGACACAGTCACGTCGATTAAACATTTGGGCGTAACACTGCAGAGCGATATGAAGTGGGAAAAGCATATAATGGCAGTTGTGGGGAAGGCGGATAGTCGTCTTCGGTTCATTGGTAGAATTTTGGGAAGATGTGGTTCATCTGTAAAGGAGACCGCTTATGAAACACTAATACGACCTATTCTTGAGTACTGCTCGAGCGTTTGGGATCCCTATCAGGTCGAATTGAGGGACGACATGGAAGAAATTCAGAGGCGGGCTGCTAGATTTGTTACTGGTAGGTTTGATGATCACGCGAGTGTTACGGAAATACTCCAGGAACTCGGGTGGGAGTCTCTGGAGGATAGGAGGCGTTCTTTTCGTGAATCGCTACTGAGGAAATTTAGAGAACCAGCATTTGAGGCTGACTGCCGTACAATTTTACTGCCGCCAACTTACATTTCGCGGAAAGACCACAAAGATAAGATAAGAGAGATTAGGGCTCGTACAGAGGCATATAGGCAGTTATTTTTCCCTCGTTCTGTTTGGGAGTGAAACAGGGAGAGAATATGGTAGTTGTGGTACGAGGTACCCTCCGCCACGCACCGTATGGTGGATTGCGGAGTATGTATGTAGATGTAGATGGAGGAAAAAATTCCTGCATTGGTGTTGTCATACGAGGACGACGACTGCGAGGTCTTTCGTTCACATTTCCCGTCTCTATATATTTTTCCACATCTTAGGACACGTCGCTTTGAATAACACATAGCAGATCTGATACGTCTTGCTGCGTCTCTCATGCTGAAAGTAAAGCCACTACCGTGGCTCTGTCACCGATCGAGGTGGCACACTGGACTCGCATTCGGGAGGATGGCGGTTCAATCCCGCCTCCGGCCATCCTGATTTAGGTTTTCTGTGATTTCCCTCAATTGCTTCAGGCAAATGCCGGAATGGTTCCTTCTAAAGGGTGCGGCCGATTTCCTTCCCTAATCCGATGGGACCGATGACCTCGCTGTCTAGTCCCTTGCCCCGAATCGACCAAACAACCTGGCTCTCTCTGACTGTTGTACGCCTCTGCGAGGCACGATACCGCAGTGCCGACCACAAACTGGACGAGGCTGCCGTTGGTACTGGACTGCCCGCGGTGTGCCGCGCCGCTGCGGCGGCGTTGTGTTTATTTTAGTGGGGAAGGGCCGCGAAGCGCGCCAGCAGTGAACGGCGTCCAGTGTAAGGGCTGTAACTGGATAACGCGTGATGTGCCTAGGTCAGTGAGACCTCTAGTATCATAGACAACATTTTACGGTAATACTCCAAACTTTTGTTCAGCAGTGTATTTCGTGCGAAAGAAATGTTTTTGATAATACATTACTGGTCATTAAAACTGCTGAACCAAGATGAAATTCAGATTATAAACAGGTATTCATTGGACAAATATATTATACTAGAACTGACATGTGATTACAGTTTCACGCAATTTCGGTGCATAGGTCCTGAGAAATCAGTACGCCTTTATACGACTAGGCATTGAGTCAAACAGAGCTTGGATGGCGTGTACAGGTACAGCAGCCAATGCAGCTTTAACACGATACCACATTTCATCAAGAGTAGTGACTAGCGTATTGTGACGAGCCAGTTGCTCGGCCACCATTGACCAGACGTTTTCAATTGGTGACAGATCTGGAGAATGTGATGGCCAGGATAGGGCAGGGTAACTGTATCCACGAAGGCCCGTACAGGACCTGCGAAATGTGGTCGTGCATTATACTGCTGAAATGTAGGGTTTCGCAGGGGTCGAATAAATGGTAGAGCCACGGGTCGTAACACATCTGAAATGTAACGTCCACTGTTCAAAGTGCCGTCAATGTGAACAAGAGGTGACGGAGATGTGTAACCAATGGCACCATATACCATCACGCCGGGTGTTACGCCAGTATGTCGATGACGAACACATGCTGCCAATGCGCGTTCACCGCGTTGTCGCCAAACACGGATGCGATCATCATGATGCTGTAAAGAGAACTTGGATTCATCCGAAAAAAAATGGCGTTTTGCCATTCGTGCACCCAGGTTCGTCGTCGAGTACACCATCGCAGGCGCTCCTGCCTGTGATGCTCGTCAAGGGTAACCGCAGCCACGGTCTCCGAGCTGATAGCCCGTCGTGCTGCAAACGCCGTCGAACTGTTCGTGAACATGGTTGTTTTCTAGAAAACGTCCCGATCTGTTGACTCAGGGATCGAGACGTGGCTGCACGATCCGTTGGGATCCAGAATGGTGTTCCGTATTATCCTCCTGAACCCACCGATATCAAATTCTGCTAACAGTCATTGGATCTCGACCAACGCGAGCAGCAGTGTCGCGATACGATAAACCGCAATTGCGATAGGCTACAATACCACCTTTATCATTGTTGGAATTGTGATGGTACGCATTTTCTCCTCCTTACACGAGGTGTCACAACAGTGTTTCACCAGGCAACGCCGGTAACTGCTGTTTGTGTATGAGAAATCGGTTGGAAACTTTCCTCATGTCAGCACGCTGTAGGTGTCGCCACCGGCGCCAACCTTGTGTGAATGCTCTGAAACGCTAATCATTTGCATATTACAGCATCTTCCTCCTGTCGGTTAAATTTCGCGTCTGTAGCACGTCGTCTTCGTGTTGTAGCAATTTTAATGGCCAGTAGTGTAATTTATGACCTGAAGACATGCGCGTTACAACTTCATGTAGGTTTTCACCGTTACAGCTAAATAAAAGTAATGGTAATCTCTCACTACGTATAGTACAGGGCGACACAGAGAAACGGGAATGTTTGAAATGAGTAGTGGCAACCGTGGACAGGTTGCAGCGGTGCGGGTTCGTGGCAGTCGGCGAGTAAACAGTCCGCCATTTCAGTAGTCGTGGTCCATTGGAACGGACAACAGTGTGCCTTAGCCATAGAAATGTTTTGGAAAAACAATGATAGTTTGGTAGAGCCGCGGAGGGAGTTTCGACGTTTTTATAATTTAGGACGTCATGATGCCGTTCCGTCGAAACACGCGATAAAATGTTCGATTAATAAGTTTGAGGAGACCGGATCTGAAGAAACCAACAGGACAACCGAGAAGTGTGTTTTCTCCAGCGAACACTGATGTTGTACCCGGGTCTGTCTTACCGAGACCACGGCGTTCAATTCGTAAGCGAGCAGCAGTGGTTGGAATGTCCGGGGAGAGTGTTCGCAGAATTCTTCATCTCGATTTAAAACTTCATCCGTACAAACTACAGATGGTGCAACAATTGAAAGACAGCGATTACCGATTACGATTACGATTCTCTCAACAAATGATAGCAAAAATAAACAATGACGATGCATTTCCAAACAATTTGTGGATGTCAGATGAGGCACACTTTCATCTCACAGGTTATGCGAACTACCGTTACACAAACCCTAATAACGACATTTACGCGCTAGTAAAGTGACAGTATGTTTTGGTGTTTTATCACATGGGATTATCCGACTGTTTTTTTTCCGCAGATGAACAGGGAAACACAATAACTGTCAATGTCGATCGTTACGTGATTATGTTACGAACTTTCGTTTGCGCCTGCGTTGAACGACTTTTCAAACGTTCAAGGGGCCTGGTTTCAACAGGACGGAGCGACATCACACACTGCACGGCAATCGATGGAATATGTGTGAGAATTGTTTGACAACCGTGCGATCTCACGATTCGGTAACATTCCCTGGCCCCCTAGATCGCCAGATTTATCCGTTTGTGACCTTTCCTTGTGGGGCTACCTCAAGAGCAATGTCTACACGATTCGACCAAGAATCCTGGATGAGTTAAAACAGAGACTTCGGGATGCAATTCACAGGATCGCAGCTGAGATGTTGCAGCGGTCAATGAGGAATCTCAACAGCAGATTCCACAAATGTATTCGTACAGGAGGACGCCATCTAAAGGACGTAATTT
The DNA here is from genome assembly GCF_023897955.1 of Schistocerca gregaria. NCBI lineage: Eukaryota > Metazoa > Arthropoda > Insecta > Orthoptera > Acrididae > Schistocerca > Schistocerca gregaria. The sequence goes on along the minus strand of NC_064929.1, from coordinate 93,238,400 downwards.
TTTTTAAAAAAGATAAATGCTATAGTAATTAGTAAGTGGCAAAAGGAATCATTAATATCTAAACTAAAATTAAGACGACATCCACAAAAAACAGATCGTCCGTCCACCACGGCTTGAGCAGCGACAGACTTGACTGGTATACGGTTTTTCTTGTCTCCAGCTGTTGTAGCAAACTCAATGTTCTCGATGGTTTTGTACACTGTCTGTTTCAATTAATTACTGTGAATGCAATTACTTTCCTTCGTCACTTCTGGTTTTATTGGATTGTTGAAATGTTCCCGTTCTTCAGTGTCACCCTGTATTGATGAGTGAGTAATCAAATTTCAAAGTTTTTTTTTTGTTTGTTTTGAAGTTACTTAGTGTGTGGCGCGTGCTCCCGGACTCCAACCGCGTGCTGATGTGGTCGACGCAGTAGAGCTGCTACTGCCACAGCCCCGCGGCAGAGTACACACACGACGCGATATAACGTCAGTCCCCGTAGACTAACGGGAGAAAATACCTGAAAAGCTTCCGAAAAGGCGTTCCTCGCGTAGTCGTTGTATCTCAGCTACAAGTCCGCAGCGTTTCCACTTATGCGAACTCGTATAATTGATGCTTATTATTATTATTATTATTATCGTTAATTCCCCATTAAGGAGAGCGTTAAAACACAATCAATATTCAAAATGACAATATGGTACTTTTCAAATTCATGGCACTTTTTTCTGTCTCTTTCTTTTCTCTTCCCAAAAACCTCTCATAAATTCACTGTGTTTCTTCTTCCTCTCTTCTGTCCACTTCTTTCCGGCTTTCTTCTCTTTTGGTGTTTCTTCGAATTTCTGTTTGTTTATTTTTTCTCTGTATTTTCCTCTGTTTGATATTTCTTCTGTGGAGATGTTTAGATTTTTGAGGTCTTCCACGGTTTCCTTTACCCAGTTAGTTTTCACCTTATTCGTCACCATTATGTTAAAAATCTTCTTGGTCAGCCTATTTTCATTCATCCTACGAATGTGCCCATAGAATTTTGCCCTTCAGTTTCTGATATTGTCTGTAATTGTCTCTGCCTGTTTGTACAATTCCTTTGTTGGTCTCTTTATCCAGATCCCCTGTCTCTGAACTGGCCCATAGATCTTTCTCAGAATTTTCCTGTCTTGCTTCTCCATTTCCTTGATTTTAGTTCTTCCTCTGATTACTGTTGTTTCTGAGGCATACAAGGCCTCAGGTAAGACTACTGTTTTGTAATGTCTTAATTTGGCATTGACGGAAATATCTCTTTTATTGTAATGGTTCCATGTAAGTCTGTATGCTTTTTGTAGTTTTGAAACCCATACTTCATTGGCTGTTGAATTCAGTCCTGTTTTCTGTGTAATCTCTCCCAGGTATTTGAAACTTTCTACTAGTGTTATTTTTCCGTACTTTGTTATCAATGGGGTTCTGTCTTTAGATTTTGTGTCCTCGTACTGTGTTTTTTAATAGGATATTTGTAGTCCTGTTCTGGCTGCGATTTTATGCAATATCTCCAGGGCTTCTCTGTCTTCTTTTCTGTCATTTGTAATGATGGCTATATCGTCGGCAAAGGCCAGATATTTTATGTTGACGGTTCCTTTTTTCTCTCTCCCCATCTTTACCCCATTGACTCCTTTGTCCCACATCCTGATTATTTTCTCTAAAACAGCGTTAAATAAAATGGGTGACAGGGCATCTCCCTGTCTCACTCCTGTCTTGATTTCGAAAGATTTTGAGATCTCGCCCATGAACTTCACTTTTGACTTTCTATTTGTTAATGTTTCCTGAATTAGTTTTCTGGTCTTATTGTCTACCTTCATTTCTCCAAGCGTATTAAAAAGTGTTTCTCTGTCTATGGAATCGTAAGCCTTCTTGAAATCAACAAATGTTACCGTGGTGTTTCTGGACTTTCTCGTTGTTAATAATGTTCTCAGACACCAGATCTGCTCACTACATGATCTTCCCTTCCTGAACCCTCCTTGGTATTCTCCGATCTGTGGATCTATCTGAGGTTCTAGGCGATTTAACAGAACTTTTGATAGAATTTTGTATGCCACCGGCAGTAACGAAATTCCTCTATAGTTATTAGGGTCTGTTTTGTCTCCTTTCTTGTGGAGGAGGTGTATTAGGGCTGACTTCCATTCTTGTGGTATCTTTTCTGTTTCCCAGATGTTTTTGATTATACTATGAATTTTGGGTGTAATGTTTTCATGGTCTAATTTCCAGATTTCTGCAATCAGTCCACCTTCACCTGGTGCTCTGTTATTTTTCAATGATTTTTTTATTTTCACGATTTCTTCATATGTTGGGGGTTCGGTGTCCCGGTTGGGTTCTGGTTTTGTAAACTGTAATCTCTGTTTTGGTTCATCACGTGTCAAAGTATCTGGCTAATATTTCACAGTTTTTCTTCGGATTTGTCTCCAGTGTTCCATCTTGTCTTTTGAAGCATAAGCTTGGTGCCTGATATCCTGTCATATTTTCTCGGAATACTCTGTAAAAATTTCGTGTGTTGTTTCTGGTGAAGTCTTCTTCTATCTCCTTCAACCTGCTGTTTTCGTAACCTCTTTTTTCTCTTCGGATTATTTTTGAAGTGTTTTTCTGTATCCTGTTGAAGTCCTCCCATTTTTCTTGTGTTTTATGGCTGTTACATTTTTTCCAGGCTTGTATTCTCTCTTCTATGGCCCTGTCGCATGTCATGTTCCACCATCGGTGTTTCCTTTTTCTCGGTGACTGCCCCAATTTTATCACTTCTTTTATTTTTTCTGACAGTTCTGTCCAGTTGTTGCTACTGATTTTCGTAACTTCTTCTATTATTTCTTTCTTGTTTATTTGTAGGTACTCTGGATCTATTTTGAAAGGTCTGTTGGTTCTGTTGATTTGTCTATTGGGTATAAATTTTACTTTAATTTGGAGAAGATGATGATCAGATTCGAAAACTCCTTTCCTTGTTCTTACATTCATTATTTCTCTGGTGTTTTTTGTGGATATTGCTACGTGGTCTATCTGAAATTCTCCTAGAGCATGGTTGGGGGATTTCCAAGTTACAAGTTTTCTGTGTGGTTTCTGGAATTTCGTTGACATGATTTTCAGATTAAATTTACTGCAGAAGTTTATCAAGTTCTCTCCATTTTTGTTTGTTCTCATGTGGGCCGTGTGTTTTCCTGTCGTGTCTCGGAATTTTCTTTCCTTGCCTAAATGGGCATTGAAGTCTCCTAGTAACACTTTTATGTGATTCTTGAGGATTTTGCTGGTAGTTTCTTTCAGATCTTCCCAGAATTCCTCTGTCATCTCTGGGTTCTTCTTGTTATAATTGTTTGTGGGGGCATGTCCATTGATTAATGTATAGGCTTTGTTTGCAGATCTTATCGTGAGTGTCAACATTTTTTCTGATTTTGAGGTGAAATCTATTACGGAGTCCAGTATCGATTTATGTACTACAAAACCAGTTCCGGAGAGTTTGAGATTTCTTCCTGGGATGGTTACGGCTGGTTTCTCCTTATATATTCTGTAATTTTCAGAATCTAAGTGGTTCTCATCTGCAAATCGTGTTTCCTGTATTGCCATAACTTTGATGTTGTATGGCGTTTGTTAATTGTTTCAGTTTACCTGGCCTCAGTAGTGTGTTGGTGTTGAGTGTTCCCATGTAAAATATTTTCTTCATCATGAGGGTTTTTAAGAGGCTCCGATTCTTCTCTTCATGACATGCCTGATCCCCTGGAATCCAATGATCAGGTCTATTACCCAGTCTTACTGACTGGGGCCCAGGGTAGTGGATTCTTTCCCGTTGTTCTGTCATGATTATTGGTTTTTGTTGAGGTATTGGTGGTGAAATCACGAAGGCTCTCACATAATTTCGACTGGAGTTTTGAGTTCCAGAAGATTAACTTACAGCCGAGCTCACAGAGCCAACAGGTGCTGACCAGAGTACCGGCGGCTGCCACGCAGACGTGTCTGGATTTTGGGGCTTCGCATGTAACCCTAAGCAGGGGCCCTCACAGGGTGCTACCATCCGGAGCCAGATGGACCCAGGTTTTTTTTTCGAGGTGTTACTCCTCCCCCTCCTCCTTCCTCATCACTTGAGAGATGACGCCCCGGGCTTGGGACCGGCAGTGGCTTTTTATTATTAATATTGTATTGTTAATTGCCCGGATTTGCATTAGTTATTAATTCTTCTCTCGTTCGCATAGCAAACACCACTGATTGCAAGGAAATATTTTAGTTAACAGTTTTTTCTTACGCTGTTGTCTTGTTGCTGTGGAATTGTTGTGTTGGTACGCAGCGAGATCCAGAGATACTCTTCGATTCAGTCTTTGTAAGATTGCGTCGTAATACAAAAATATTTTAAAGTTCACTTCTCAACTAGTGACGTGAATATTCGCACTTCAATGAAATAGTCTTTCAAGAGTAGTCGTTGATTTAGTCAATTATCAAACCATTTAATGGTGTAGTCCACACCTGGCATTTAACTGGTAACGAACAGTTTATTGTTATTTTGTCACTAAATACTTATAACTCCCGCACCACACGCACACGGAATAGTTTAGTTAAGTCAGTCCGATTGAGTTATAGTTTCATGGCAATGACCACAACTCAAAACTTTCGCGTAATTGTTTTATCTTGATGATGTCGTGTACTTGGGTCCCACTCAAGACTAACTGCATGCCTTCTTTCACATAATGTCCACTTCTCCTGAAGGTCCAACTAATTTAAAGTCAAGTCCAATGATCGCTAATTCCGTTATTAGATTTCAATTAACCCGTAGTTCAGGGTTAAATGAGTCTATCTGTTCCTGTCTCAGTTTATAAAATCAGTTTCTTAAGCCGTGAATACCGTCACGCAACAAACACTTCTAAACTCGAAAACAATCTCGTCACGATTCGCAATCTCAATAATTCAGATCAGAACTGCTCTCGTACATCTGCACTGGACGAGTTCTAGCAATCGACTTCTTCTGTGGAAGAGCATTGTAGGCGCATTGAATTTCTTCGTTGCGCTTACAACTCTCTTCCACATAAAAGTTATCTCTGATGACACTACTTTGGACTTAACTTTTGAGATATTAATTTGAAATTTGTCACATGGATATTTGTCCATTGCTGAAATACGATGTTTCTTCTTTATCTTTCGCTAACAAATATGCTCAGTGGTGTACAATGTAGTCGTTGACAAAACACTTTCGTGTTAGCCCATCGGCAAAGATGTCGTAACTGCCAAGATAACTCTCCCTACTTCATGTTCTTTCTTAATTGACTTTACATTAGCTAGTGTGGCTTTGGGACTGAGCGTTATTTATCATGTCCTTGCATTAGTGCCATATTAAGTAAAATGTTGGTAGATGTGATCGTCTTATAGCCACAGCAGGTATGGAGCTACCGGTAGATCGCAGAGGTATGGAGCTACCGGTAGATCGCAGTGAGCTCAAGCACAGTGGTTGGTGCCCAGGTCTTGCACCGTCCCCGCTCCATGTCGTTCTGCTGGAGTGTCGCCTACACACATTCCACCCCCACCCCCGCCCCCACCCAGCCGTCGCTTTAGTGGCCGTTGGGCGCTGACCGTCATAATCTGCTCAGCCTGACAGCATACGTGCGCTCCCACCAGTGGTGTGGTGTGACGTAAATGGCCCCGCGATAACTGGCCAGGGTGGGCGATAGCGACTCAGACCGGCGCGGCACTGCCGCAGTGAAGGAAAAATAAGAAACAAAAATACCCGACACTCGTGGGTACGTCAGTCGCCGGCCGCTGTGACCGAGAGGTTCTAGGCGCTTCAGTCTGGAGCCGCGCTGCTGCTACGGTCGCAGGCTCGAATAGTGCCTCGGGCATGGACGTGTTTGATGTTCTTAGGTTAGTTAGGTTTAAGTAGTTCTAAGTTCTAGGTGACTGATGACCTCACATGTTAAGTCCCATAGTGCTCAGAGCCATTTGAACATTTTTTTTTTTTTAATACGTCAGTCGGCGCAAGTGTCTGTTGCCGTAGCGTAACTATTTCGGTTATCTGACTTTATTTTATTCCCTTACCAACGCTCTATCGTCCTTCCGATGGCTATTTAGTGCACAAAATCGTTGCTGAAACAAGACCGAAGCATGTTCTGCTAGTGACAGGTGCAAGACCCTGCACTATTGTGAAAACCAGCGGATGGATACAGAAGTAGACGGAGACCGCAGAACAGATGGAAACTGTTACGGTGGCAGCTTATTTCCAAGTCCGTATCGATCATAATGCTGAGTTTTCACTCAGACGGCGCTTTGGCGTTAGACGGTTGTTTCCGTTTGTGATCGCTGGCCGGATCTTAGCTGGAGGCGTGTGAGGAGGAAAGGGGTGGCTGCCTTGGCGTGGAGACAGTTCGGCTCGGCTGGGGTTGTTTGCGTCTGGACGCCGGGTGGGAAGACCGGACAGTGATTTCACGGTTAAGTGTGCGCAGCGGCGTGCTGTCACGTTAAACTTGATTAGCAAGGGGAGCAAAATCTCGCCCGTTGTAGTTTGTCGAGCCTGAGTTTGAAATACCTTCTGTGTGCGGCGGGGTGTGATTTCACGGTTAAGTGTGCGCAGCGGCGTGCTGTCACGTTAAACTTGATCAGCAAGGGGAGCAAAATCTCGCCCGTTGTAGTTTGTCGAGCCTGAGTTTGAAATACCTTCTGTGTGCGGCGGGGTGTGATTTCGTCCTCCTGTCCCTCCGTCGCTGGGCTTGCTATCCTCGTTGACCGTCCCACGGATGTATATCGATGGGCTAGGCTGCTCGCCGTACTCTACTAGCCACTGGTGATGGAAGTGCGTCGTTCAGCGGCACGTTAGTCTGGGTGCTTTGTGTCTGAGTGGCACTCCTTAGTTTGCCTTGCGCAGTTCTACTGGAGTTTATTTTGTGTTTTGGTGCTTCCGCTTTCCCTCAACGAAGGTTGAGCTCGATTCGGCACTCCGTACGACGCTCGGCACCTCAGCAGGCGGGTCGCAGCCGCCTTCGCGACTGAACGGAAGCCTTTGGACTGAGAGGTCTCGTGCTTTGCATGTTGTTCATAAATTGTTGTTTTGGTGTTACGTTGGCTGAGGTTTCTTACGGATTTCTCGGCATTTGGTCTGTTGTCCGGCCCGGGCTAGGTCTCGTTATTTTAAAAGTCGGTTCTTGATTGGGCTTAGTACTATTTTGGCTCATTGCCTGGTAGAACCCTTGGTCGCTGTGATTGTGTTGCAGTTTGTATGGGGCTGTGTGCTCGGAGCCATGGAGTACCGTCTGTGTGAACTGCTTCACTGGGGAGTACTGATCGGGACATTCTTGGTCCTCTGCTGTATGAAATGATTTTATTATTATTTTAAAGTAACATTATCACTTAAATGATTTAATTCTTGTTGCGTTAATTGCAACTCGGGTACTGAGAAATTTAGCAGTGTAATTACGCAAGATTTAATAGTGGCACATGCCCCTTTACCTTTCGTAATCTGTTAATTACCGAAAGACCTTAAGCTCATACTCATATGATGTGATTTTCTTAAATTATTGTATTTTTATATTATTTCATTTTTTAATTTGCTAATCACTGGTGTGCTGTTCCAAGTATTAAAATGTTTCAGGTAGCTATTTCTTGGGTGAAACGCGCCGAACCGCAACGGAGAGAGTAGTTGCGTGCCTTACGTGTCCGTTGTTGGCGCGGCCTGGTGTCCGTTGTTTGTTTTGGTGCACCTGAGTTCAGTACTGTGTTGCCTCCTCCCTTGCGGCCCCGTCGTGTTCTTCTCATAAACTTTTCCTTCAAGGCATTTTAGTTAATTATATGCTAGTATTATTTTAATTTATTACTTTGGTAACATTGTACGACCTTCATTATGCACACTGTTTATCATAATGTGCGTGTGTAGTGGTGCAATAAATGGATCATTGTTACTTCTGTTTTGGCGCCCTCCGTGCCTTCTTTCTTGTCCCTATAGGTTCGCTATCCTTGTAGTTGTGTTGGTAACCCACATCAGAAACGTACTGTTCCAAACGAACTTCAGCGCGCGGACGTGGCCTGGGAGGAAGCTGGAAACCCGGCAGCTGATCCAGCCGCTGCACGCAACTTCTTGGCCGACACGACGCTTAGCATTGCAGGTGCTACGTGTAAGCGACTTAACGTTCTCCCCTACATATCTGTCTGTCTCTGTCCAAATACCATTCTCAGGTTAAATTTCGTGTAAATACACAAGAACGACACCGATAGAATTTTCCTAATATTTAAAGAATTGTTGTCAGTGCCACTGTTACGCTATTCGTCGTAACTGAGTGTAATACTGGCTACAAAATGTGTATGATTAACACAAGAATCGTTTTTGTAAAAAGTGGCCTCTCACTTTTTAAGCACGTGTGCTACTTTATTTATTTTATATGTGTGCACCATGTTGGGTATGTATTTATTCCATTCGTCTATCACTCAACCTGTTCCTTCCTCCTTTGTCTGTGTGTCTCCTCCTCCCCCCTTATTTCTCTCTCACAGCCAAATACCGGGTGATCAAAAAGTCAGTATAAATTTGAAAACTTAATAAACCACGGAATAATGTAGATAGGTACAAATTGACACACATGCTTGGAATGTCATGGGGTTTTATAACAACAACAACAACAACAAAAAGTTCACAAAATGACCGTCAGATGTCTTGCGGGCTTCGTTTGGTGATGATCGTGTGCTCAGCCGCCACTTTCGTCGTGCTTTGCCTCCCAGGTCCGCAGACCTGTCCGTGCGATTATTGGCTTTGGGGTTACCTGAAGTCGCTAGTGTATCGTCATCGACCGGCATCTCTAGGGATGCTGAAGAACAACATCCGACGCCAATGCCTCACCACAACTCCGGACAGGCTTTACAGTGCTGTTCACAACATTATTCCTCGACTGCAGCTATTGTTGAAGAATGATGGTGGACATATTGAGCATTTCATGTAAAGAACATCATCTTTGCTTTGTCTTACTTTGTTATGCTAATTATTGTTTTCCTGATCAGATGAAGCGCCATCTGTCGGACATTTTTTGAACTTCTGTATTTTTTTGGGTTGTAATAAAACCCCATGTCATTCCAAGCATGCGTGTCAATTTGTACCTCTCTATCTACATTATTCCGTGATTTATTCAGTTTTCAAATTTATACTGACTTTTTGATCACCCGGTTGAAGACTGTTGGTTCTTCTCCCCAGATTGTTCCTTCCCAGACAGTAAATAATATGTGCACCAATTTAGGACGGCATTGGTCGACTGGATTAGGAGTAGCTTTTGAAGCATGTGTTTGCCTGCATATGCACATGTCACATATATTTAACATATTTCATGCATGTTACGTCTGTATTTTCGGCGAATTTCGCCCTGCAGTTTCCTTTTCAGGCAGGTCAATGTCTATGATATCATAGCTCCTGATATGTGTGTCGTTAAATAACACAGTTCTGCAAGTGCAAGCAGTGTCCTACGTGGTTACTATCTGTGAAATGTGTTTCGAATAGAGGCGGCAGTAAAGACGTAATAAATTGAAGCTTGGTGCACGATGATACATGTCACTGCATGGACAACGAAAATAGAGCTATCGACAAAATTTTTACGGACGTGGGGCCGCGTGTTCGAATATCCACTGGTGTTAGTGACTCCGACAAATGACAGATTTATAGATCTGCTGTAATTAAATTTTCATCGAGACATTTGAGTGTCATCTTTATTTACCATAATAATCTGAAGTTGTGAAATGAAGTTTGTGGTAGATACACCATTGGACTATCGTACTCCGTGCAGGTCTGCTACCAATAGTGCTATTGCGGTGTACTGGCTAGCATTCCCGTCTAGTAAGCAAGACCGAGCGAGGTGGCGTAGTGCTTAGCTCACTGGACTCGCTTTCGGGAGGACGACGGTTCAATCCCCCGTCCGGCCATCCTGATTTAGGGTTCCGTGATTTCCCTAAATCGCTCCAGGCAAATGGCGGGATGGTTCCTTTGAAAGCGCACGGCCGACTTCCTTCCCCGGCCTTCGCTAAACCGATGAGACAGATGACCTCGGTGTTTGGTCTCTTCCCCCAAACAACCTAGTAAGCAAGGACAGCTGGGTTCAAGTCCCAGCCGATGCACAAATTTCAATTCATTTATTCAGCTTCCATCAGTATCATAGACAAAGACCAGACTGTTGAGGTGTGTCACCTGGGAACGACCACCTCAAAACGGCCTTGCTGGTGGTACGCTGTTGTCGGCTGGCGTCACGAGGATGAGCGTAAAGTGTTTGGTAGACTGTGACGCGACGAGTAGACAACCCAGCGTTCTACACAGCTTATCACAGAACTTAGAGGCTGCCACATCGAGTATAGATTTAAGTGTCAGGAAGTCATTTCTGAAACTATTTGTATGGAGTGTAGCCATAAATGGAAGTGAACCATGGGCGATAAATAGTCTGGACAAGAAGAGAATAGAAGCTTTGGAAATTTGGTGCTACAGAAGAATGCTGAAGATTAGATGGGTAGATCACATAACTAATGAAGAGGTACTGAATAGAAATGGGGAGAAGAGGAGTTTGTGGCACAACTTGACAAGAAGAAGGGATCGGTTGGTAGGACATGTTCTGAGGCATCAAGGGATCGCCAATTTAGTACTGGAGGGCAGCGTGGAGAGTAAAAATCGTAGAGGGAGACCAAGAGATGAATACACTAAGCAGATTCAGAAGGATGTAGGTTGCAGTAGGTACTGGGAGATGATGAAGCTTGCACAGGATAGAGTAGCATGGAGAGCTGCATCAAACCAGGACCGGTTGGTAGGACGTGTTCTGAGGCATCAAGGGATCACCAATTTAGTACTGGAGGGCAGCGTGGAGAGTAAAAATCTTAGAGAGAGACCAAGAGATGAATACACTAAGCAGATTCAGAAGGATGTAGGTTGCAGTAGGTACTGGGAGATGATGAAACTTGCACAGGATAGAGTAGCATGGAGAGCTGCATCAAACCAGTCTCAGGACTGAAGACTACAACAACAACAACAACTCTGTAAAGCAGGACAGGAGGAGATCCGACGGCAGAGTGCAGTGCCGGTGCAGGTGCAAGCACGAGCGCCTGAGATCACACAGTTCAACACATCTAGCTGCAAACCTACGGGTTCCCGACGCCATTGTCAGATGGTGATGTTCAGATTTGTGTGAAATCTTATGGAACTTAACTCCTAAGGTCATTAGTCCATAAGCTTCCACGCTACTTAACCTAAATTACCCTAAGGACAAACACACACACCCATGCCCGAGGGAGGACTCGAACCTCCGCCGGGACCAGCCGCACAGTCCACGCCCGCAGCGCCTTACGCCATTGTCGAATACACATCGCGATCAGGCCGTCAATCAAGCGTGTCACCTGGTCGGATGAATTCGTTTCTCGTACACCAGGGTCGGCGGCTGCGTCCAGACACGCCGTCGCCCTGGCGAGTGGACGTGCGCCGCAGGTAAGCGGGGACAGCGGTAGGCTGTGCGGCCTCCGCAGCTGTCGGAGAGTAGCGCGACGGCTACGGACGGCGCCACCATTCTGCATCTACATCTACATTTATACTCCGCAAGCCACCCAACGGTGTGTGGCGGAGGGCACTTTACGTGCCACTCTCATTACCTCCCTTTCCTGTTCCAGTAGCGTATGGTTCGCGGGACGAACGACTGCCGGAAATCCTCCGTGCGCGCTCGAATCACTCTAATTTTACATTCGTGATCTCCTCGGGAGGTATAAGTAGGGGGAAGCAATATATTCGATACCTCATCCAGAAACGCACTCTCTCGAAACCTGGACAGCAAGCTACACCGCGATGAAGAGCGCCTCTCTTGCAGAGTCTGCCACTCGAGTTTGCTAAACATCTCCGTAGCGCTGTCACGCTTACCAAATAACCCTGTGAAAAACGCGCCGCTCTTCTTTGGATCTTCTCTATCTCCTCCGTCAACCCGACCTGGTACGGATCTCACACTCATGAACAATACTCAAGTATAGGTCGAACGAGTGTTTTGTAAGCCACCTCCTTTGTTGATGGACTACATTTTCTTAGGACTCTCCCAATGAATCTCAACCTGGCACGCGCCTCACCAACAATTATTTTTATATGATCATTCCACTTCAAATCGTTCCGTACCCATTCTCCCAGATATTTTACAGAAGTATGAAAGGTCTCTGTTGGATTCCTTTCATGTTAATTTCTTAAATCCGTTGTCATTTACGGCATAAATTCCTCTTCTAAATTTACTGTGGTGTTTCTGACTATCTGGGAGGAGACTGAGTAGTGGAACGTGTTACTATTACACATAAACAAGAACGATCTGTCGCACTACTACACTTTAAAACACAGTTTATATGTAATTCATGTCACACAGTCTCATACGGAAGCTACATCCTCTTGCTTTTATATACTGTATATGATAAGATACTGTCATCCCCCTTTCCTTCTGTGTGAGAGGATGAATGAGCAAATGTGTTTCTAGTTGCATGCTTGAGGGTAGCAGCAAGCCTGTCTGCTAGAGAACAGTAGGACCAACGTCGGAACAGGTAGCTACGCTTTCTAAAAGCAAAGAGGTTTCTATCCTTAGTATGGTTCTGTCCGTCCCTTGTCATGTTGGTATAGGAAGCTGCCCCTCTGGTCACTTCCGTTTTGTATACAGAAGCACCCTTGGTAGGAGCGCAGGTCAGTCGGTCCGCGGCGGGCGTCTGAAGTGGTAAGATCTCCGGCTAAGCGCGTGTCTGCTAAGTCCGCAGGACAATGGATTTCTTAAGTTCAGCCTAACTGAAAATTTAATCAACTTTATTTCAGGTTTATCTCTAAACTATCTAATGTTATCTTAAATTGCAACGCAGTGTATTTCGAGTGTGAACTTCAGAATATTTTACAGTAGTTGCTTTGTCACTACTTTGTGAGTAAAGTGGAACCACGTGTTGATCAGTAACTCTAACTAAGATCATCAATCTTAAATGCGAATGTGCGTGAGATTATAACGTCTCGCCTTAACAATACTTTTCAATATAGCAACTTTTCTTTATGTTCAACCCACGTGGGGTGTACTTCGTGAGACCAGTACCACGTGCTTATACAATTGTTTGACCCATCAAGTTAATAGTAAGACGATAGTAACCAGTTCGAGGTTTTTCTTTTGTAAATTGCTTTCCGATCTAATTTATTTTAATTATCAAAATTATTGTGGAGTTACACTCTTTGTGTAAACCAAGTTAACCACGTGAAGCATGTGGTGTAATCATCAAAGTAGCTCTCAGCTATTCTTTTCGGGAAGATTTCACAGAGAGTTAGTATGAATTTAGTATACCAGTGTGTGGTAATTACATGACGGACAGGACTGCGCTACGAACGTTACTTCTTTGGGTGAAAATTGAATCGGTTGGTTGTGGTTAATTTCCTCTTACATATGTTTCAATGTTCTTCGTGTGTTACTTTATGAATGTAGTGTTGTATGCAGTCTCCCAATCTTGGCTCCCTATTTGATGTGTTCCGTAAGATTACAAACTCACAATTTCACAATCCTAAATAAGGCACCAGTTCAGTTATGACTCAAGTTTAATATGCTGAAATTTCAATGATCAATGTTAAAATAAATTTCCAAATATAAACTGATTTATTTATTTTTATTTAAATTCTCTTTTTTATATATGTATCACCGGTTTTCGTATGACTATTAAAAGATTATAATTAATGTTAGTCTGGTTGGAAATTTGGTAAGCTAGACTGGATACCTGGTGAAACAGTTGCTCAGTAATGCACCGTTAACTTCCTCAGATAGCTCACAGCTTTTAACCCTCTTTTATTGTCTATCAGCACCGCTTTCACATAACAAATTAAAGCAACAACATTCCAAGTATCTGCTACCAGTGTTTGTTCCGCTATCATATAATCATACAATAAAGAATCCTTCTTTCTATGTATTCGCAATACATTACATTTGTCCATGTTAAGGATCAGTTGCCACTCCCTGCAACAAGTGCCTATCCACTGCAGATCTTCCTGCATTTCGCTGCAATTTTCTAATACATTAATGTGAGCCACGTGATTGCATTCGCGTTTAACGTCCTCTGAGAGAGTGACGGGATCTCCCAGCACCATGACACTGTCAGGCTGCTGTCGTCTGAGTGACGCTGATGTCTTGGCCGTGAAATTCCCCCAGTCTGAATCTAACGGGAGGCGTCCGGGACGCTATTAGGAGATATATGTGCACCTGCAGACCTAGTTCCTGTAATTTCCTGGCATTGTGTGACGTGTGCGTCTCTGGCCAGCTGGCGAGGGCTTGTCGGCTCCGTGTGACGCACAGTCACGGCTGACGTCCTGTCTAGCAGCCAGTGCGTAACGAGCCGCTGCAGGTACAGAGCAGTTGTGGTGAGCGTGTGGGTGCTGTTCTGTCACTCTGCGCAACGGAGTAATCTGAGATGTACCCTTTACCCTGTGGCTCCTGCAAGATGCAATTTCCACCCCCACACTACTGCAGAAGTCAGACAGACGCTCCTAACGTTTTACAGAGAAATGCCTGAAAAACTTTCAGCAATAAATATCTTCTGGAGTCGTCCGCTGTAAGGGAATGACACAAAAATTCACAAAATTTCTTACGTAACTAGTGGGATACTTGGGTACTGGAGTAGCGCTAGTTAGTGTAACATGAAACTAACGAAAATTATGTATTTTGCAAACATTCTGAGAAATCACAATGACACTTTTAGTTATGAACTTAACACGTTATTTCCAGGTTCTTTTCGGAATGTGAAATTACCTCTTAAGGATAGGATTCGCTAATGAAATTTGTGTGGTTCAAATGGCTCTGAGCACTATAAGACTTAACATCTATGGACATCAGTCCCCTAGAACTTAGAACTACTTAAACCTAACTAACCTAAGGACATCACACAACACCCAGTCATCACGAGACAGAGAAAATCCCTGAGCCCGCCGGGAATCGAACCCGGCAACCCGGGCTAAGGGAAGCGAGAACGCTATCGCACGACCACGAGCTGCGGACAATGAAATTTGTATACAAAGTTTAAGATTGTTATTGACTTGGCACAATGGCTGAGAGCCGCGCCTACTCAACTCGAATAATTATCTGTTAGAATGATGCTAGGTATGGTCGAGGCTGTCGTGTGTGAAATGCAGTGAAGTGTACTGTTGTGGAGGAGATATGGGGCTCGCAAGAGCTGTAGTGCACAATGCTGTAAGCTGTGATGACTGCTGTCTACGCTGCTCGCTGCTGACAAATAACATAACTCTCGTTCTATCTGGATTGACATTCGCCAATCAAACTCTCCCTACGCCTTGATGTAGTCAAGGACTCCTATTCGCCCCTAGTCTAACTATTGCCGTGGTACACCGGTCAGATAACCAGTCAACCGCGATGCCACTCAAAAATTCGGTCGCAGGCGTTTAACTATAACTCTGTCCATTCACACCGCACAATAAGTGTGGCGGCCAACAGAGAACGACGGTTAATCGCGAGGACTCCATATAGAGTCACACTCCGATTCGCTCTAAACAGAGGCGCTCTCCCAGTGAAGTACTGAGAAGACACTTGTTCCTCGCTCGTTGTGTACACGTACAAGTGCACACGCTCTCGTTATGTGTTCTCGCTCCGAGAGCGACAACGAAACGGCCCCTCTCCATGCCAGACGTGAAGGTCTATATCTTTCGGTCTCTTCCATTACTCCTTCAGCTCGAGATGTCAGGAATATTGGCTGCCAATCAGCATTGCTCTTCTAAAACGCGAGGATGACATTTCGTTTAAGGCGACCAATCCGGAAATCTGTAGCATCGGCGTTTGGCGTTTGCTGTCTCCCTGTGAAAATCTCTGAAACTGCATGCTATATTTGTAAAGGATGCGTAGGTTGTTGCTCCCACACAATGTAGCGGAATTTGCTTTTAAGGTGAACATGGGGTCGTTCTGCCTTTCATTCGGGCAAATGCTGTGCACTCCACGGGCGGTCACCACCCGAAGTAGATGGGTTGACTTGACTCGTACTCTGAAGGGACCGGCCTCTTGGAGTGGGGTGTTTGACTCTCCAAACTACAAGCTTTATGACCGTCGTGTCACGAATGTGTGTGTGTACGCCAGCCTCGAGTATTTCAATCTCGGTGAGCACTTGCGATTTATTAGTTATTTGCATATCGTTTACATGAATTCATGACTTTATCTTATCGAGTTCGGGTTCGAATGAAGCGTCTCGACGTGCGGAATATGATATGTTGGCGGAATATGTAAGCAGTGAAGGTGAGGAGAGCACCACGTCTTACGCAGGGACGCTGCCGCGTGTGCCCACTGTCCACAGCGTGAGTGCGGCGGTGCGCTGCCCGGCCCCGGGCGGCTGCCAGCTGGGCGCAAGACTCAAGTTTCACACGGAATTTGCAGTCTCCCCACCACAACGGCCACAGGCTGGTCACGTGATTCCACCTCCACACGGACAGGATGCGGGGCGTGACTGCCAGCCCTCCTGGTTTTACTTGAGTGTACTATGTTGCGTTTCCCGCCAGAAAACAAACACAGTGCTTCTTGCCTGCTTCGTGTGTATGTATCTGCTTTGTTCGAACTTGTGCTTTTCGCCTGCTTTGAATGTGCGCGTCCGCTTTGTTCGAAGTTGAAAAGAAAATGATATCTTTTGATGACAGCATTGGGGATGAGGACAAAAGAGAAGTGACTGTAAGTATTTAGAACCAGTTGTACTATCGTTCTCTTACGAATCTTGTGTTTGGCATCGGAGTAATAAACCAATGAATTTTCCTCAACAGAATATTCTTTCACAATGGAAAACGCATGTGCTGCAAATTCAGAGAAGTGCCAGTGATGTGCCACAAGTGGAAAGCATACAATTTCTAATGGCTGCGACATCAAGAGATGAGTTTAAGCAGTGGTTGACACTGTTTGAAGAGAGAACTAAAACAACTTACAGTATCAGGTCATCTGAAACGCAGTCAACGAAACACCTCATTTTGAGGCAGTTGATGTTCTGCCATCATAACATTGATTCGAAAAGAGTTCATGATACTGCAGTGCATCCTGTCACGAAAAACACCCATTGCCCATCGAAAATGATAATAAAAAATCATGTTGTGCACGAAAGAACCCCCTACTATAAGTATCGTGGAAAATTTGCAGGAATAATTGATATTTATAGACAAATGCCATGTGAAGTGAAACTGACACTGAATCGTAATTACAGCATTGACAGTTCTACTTCATTGAAGTATAGGAAGCCGTCCCGTGAGGTTCAGGAAACACTGATATCTCTGTTTCAAAAGGGTCATTCACCTGCTAGTGCACTTCAATGTATTAAGACTGACATTCAGCTTAATCATGCCGATTTCCCATTAGTGCTGGGAGACAAAAGTCAGTGTCCAGATTATAAGTTGTGCTATAATTTATACAGGAAAACACTTGAGAAGGATTATGGACCCACGGATTTTAATGAAGGGAAGGAATTCTTGCAAGAGAGATTGCTGAAATACAATAGAGAAGTTAGGAATGTGTGTTGCAAGATGGTTATGGAAGATGCCGATTATATAATATGGTAAGAGACCATTTTCAAATGTTTGTAGTGATAAGAAGTGGTTTTTCATACATTTTGCCAATTATTATTTTATCAAAATATATTTTATGGCCTCTTAGGACCACTGTAGCTAGCCATTTTTCCCCCCTCAATCTATCAGACTGTGTGTGTGTGTGTGCATGTGTGTGTGTGTGTGTGTGTGTGTGTGTGTGTGTGTGCGTGTGTGTGTGTGTGTGTGTTTTGCGGTATTCTGGCGTTGTCTGTGTTTTTTTAAACCATGTTATGTAATTGGAATTGCCTTAAATCTTACTGAATTCTGTAATCTATTTAATTTTGTTCTTACTATTCCACAGTTTCTCTATCATTGTCCTATTATTTGTTTTTCCTTTTCATCAGATATCCAGAGAAAGATATTTCTACCCAATTGTTCTTCTTGCTGGTTGTAGTTTATTCTATACTTCAGCATTTAAAGCCCCCTTTACTTGGTATTGCATCTCCAATTTAGCCTATTCTACTTTGTAACTTAAGTAGGCCTAAGTTACTGGCATTCTCTAAATATCTGCTGTGTTAGTTGGTTTGAAGATGAATTGAGCTGCAAATGCATTCCACCTCACGTAACCGAATGAACCGCTTTTGGTATTTCATAGAAGCCTGGAAAGTCAAATCTCCTAAAATTGCTAGTGGAGTACTCACTGTGTGGAAGTGTTAACTGCATCCACATAATTAAGACGTAGGATGTTGTTCATCTTGAGACTAGTTGATTGAAAGCTATGGCAGTTCTGCAGTGTTATATCATTTTCACTTCATTGTGAATGTAATAAGAGACATACACATTTTACACTACCGAAATTTATACATGCTATAGCAACCTACTATACACATATATATTTTTCTTATATAAACTCGTAGGTATTTTTAGCACTTCTTTTTTATGGGTGCCATCCCTTAAAAATGCACACAGTGAACACTGTATTTCACCTGTTTAACGCTTTCAATATCCCCCCTTTCCCAATTTTGTTCAATCACACAATATACTGTTGCCACTTAATGTTTTTTGGGGACCAATGAGTTATGGTAACTGTTTCATATTAGCATTTTCAAATTTCTCAAACTTTGATCTCAGAAGAGCTTTGGTCGGTATTTCTGAGAATCGTACCTCTGTACAACAATACTTTATCTCAAACTTTCTCTGTACTATTCTCTAACATTGTGAAATTTCACACATTTCCTTTGTCTAACTAACTGCCCATATTTGATCATTTGGATAATACTTTGATTTTCTACATGAAGAATGATCTTCACTCTGCTTCTGGTTAACTTTTGTAATAGAGTCTTCTGTTTGATTTCTTTGACACATTGTACTGCTGAAACGTATTCTGCTTAATTGATCAAGTTACTGTTGCCACACTTTGCTTCTTGGAACTTCAAATGGTCGGAGCACTATTATAAAGAACAACGTATGCACTTGTACTCTTTCTGTCTATTAAATCTTGTGCATTGTCAGCCTCACAATAGATATTAGATGAATAGTATCACCAGCTTTTTCATTATATAAAAGGCCATAATTTTTGGAATTTAGTAGGTGTCTGAGATCTTTTTACAATGTGGTTAACCCTTTTCTAAGGGTCTTCTGTGAAGAGGCACTCATAACTGACTGTAAATCCAAGATCTGGTCTCGTTTTACATGACAAATACCAAAGACTTTTCATGGCTTCATTATATTGAAATTTAAAGTGTTAATCTCTTGATATAGCTTCCCACAGAGAAATGATTTTTACATGAAATCAACACTCACATATAGAAATTTTTCTCTTTCCCTTTAAAGATCCATATCCCTTTTAAGATTGTGGCTATCCTGCATGATGTGTTACTAAATGAAGTAACAATCGCTTTTTAGTGCCAAAAAACGTAGAAGATCTCTTCTTCTTCTATTGCTTTTAACCAATATTTTTTGTCTGAACCATTAATACATTCTTCAAATGTAACTAATGCTGATTCCTAATCATATTTGAAATGTTTCCAATTGGTTGTGTGCCTAAGGATTGTAGATTGTCATCATTCCATTCTGTGATTAACCGTGCTGTTATGCAAGTTGTATAAAAGCTGTCAACACCATAACAAGACTCTCATTGCTATTTCAGTTGTATTGAGGGAGGGAGGGAGGATGTTTCTGGTATTCAGTTTACCTGTGTAGGTGCACTGGAGTTTTAAGATGCCAGTAACATTATTTTTTTGGTGTTGGGTTGATATAATTATTGAGTATTGGCTATTGCAGTTGTGTTGGGTGGTGGGGGGTTGGAGGTTTTAGAGAGGGAGCTAGGTTTCTGGTACCCTGGACTTCAGTTGACCTATATAGTTCTACTGTAGTTTGGGATACCAATGGGTTTTATTGAGGATTTACATCTCATATTGTGCAAACATTTGTAGTTTCTAGATCGATTGTAGTGTTTCAAGTTGACGTTTTGTGTTTGTTGGGTGTTTTTTAAGATTGTCCACACTCAAAACCCCTCTGATTCCCGCAGTTGTCACACTAGTTTCATTTGTGTGTATTTAATAGTAATTTTCATGCTGGTTTGTGTGTACGCAGTTCGTGGGATTGTTGTTGTGATCGATAAAGGTGGTTTCATCATGTTGTTGATGACGTTGGTCAAAGCAGGGCCCAAGTGTCATCGATTTTAATGGGCTCCAGATGAATTTATTTATAAATTGGGAAGCAGTGCTCCATCAAAGGAGACAAAGATTGTTTTGCTGTTCTGGTAGTTTATCTTTTATTTTGTGTTGAAGATACTCACTTGTTTGTAACAGCAATATGCTGATTGTATTTTGCCCTGGGAAACTGCATAGTTTTCAGCAGAATCTATCTGCAGAACATATTATGTTTCACTCGTATTAAGTTTTTTCTTAATTCAGCAGCTTGAACATTGTTTATAACATAAATTTCTGGAAAGGTGGAACCTGATATTCATTTTCAGAAACTTACATTTAAAAGGACTACGTTTTTATTTTTCCTCTTCGATTTGACAGACTGATTCTTGTCAACACCTTCCCTTCAGGAAGAAATTGAAAAAATCAGATTTCACCACAAGTATCACAATGTCCTAAGATACAGGACACTTTCTCCATGTCACAAGAAATTAGATGAAACAAGTGCTAGCTAGTACTAGGAACGTTTAAGCACACACTACTTACACCAACAGGTAATTAAAGTTAGCATGGTTAGCAAACACACACATTATGTGGAGTATCTGAAACAGGCAGTACGTACATGGGACAAAGCTGGTACCCTTTATGAAAATTTCTGTTTATTGTTTAAAGACTTCATATGCCTCTATTAACAGTAAGCATCATATAGCCCTTGTGGTGAACTTCACGTTACCTGTACAATAGTTCTTTGCAGACCTCTCGTCTTGCTTTCCTGCTGATTGTAAAATAATATTAAAGAAAAATCATGAATCATCCATTTTATTTCTTCAGTAATCCTGGGCATACTGTGTTTAATTTCTTTGACAGTTGGCTCTGAAAAAAATGTAGCTGCTATTTCTGGCCTGTGATTGCAGTGTACTTTGTAAGAATTATTCTCTTTTTGTGGGTATCATTGACTACTGTGATTATATCCATTTTTACAGCCTTTACCAAGCTTTGAAGACATTTATGGGATCCTAAACTTGAAGTGAATGAGGTACTACTTCCAGTGGACTTTCCTTTCTTTTTCATCCAGTATTTTTGCTTTCTTAGCTTTTTTCCTCGTTTTCATTTTCAAAGCTACAGTGTTCCTTAAGAGAGCCTGTTTTTTTAATACTTGCTAATTTCTTCCTTTCTGTCCTCCTCATATTACTTCACTGACCTCATCAGATTTCAGACCATTATGATATTACTTTCATATCCCTTTGTTATCCATTTTCTTAACATTCTTCAAAGATAGTAAAGCAGAATGGACATGATCTGCTTTGATGCTTTAGGGGATAGGTTTTAACTTAATTGTGTCATATAAATTGCACAATTCATTGCAAGCAATATGTCCCGCCTGTCAGTGTTTTTTCATATACAAACAATTTTCATTAAAATATAATTTACAGAGTTCAGTAGTTCTTGAACATTATTCAACGAAATTAAAGAATTTCTTTACTATTGAGTAAATTAAGCATACAAACAAAACTAATAAACAATTTTCGTGATAGATGGTACAGATTGCATTCTCAAAAATAAATGTAATGTGATACAGCTTATAAATTCTTGCAAGATTTCAGACTTGATAGAGGTTTAGTAGAAAGACTGCTCTATTGACAACAAATCCAAAAGTGAACGGTTTGTCAATAATCTTGGGAAATTCATTGCCAGTTTGACAGTCATTTTCTACTAGCTACCACCCATGAGCATACCTATTCTAAGGTTCATTAACTCCATTCTTCTCAAAGTGCCTTTTAGCTATGCATACCTAGATGATATCCTGATTTTTCTCCACCTCTCCCAAGGAGCACGATAAGCATTTGACTGTGGTGCACACCAGCTTTAGATTTGCACAATGTGTAAATCAACCATGAAAAATCTTGGATTGTGCAACACCATTTTCTTGGGCTGTGCAACATCCATCATGAGCACATCCCCCTGGCATCGGATATTCAGGCACCCCTTACAGACATTTTCGCAGCAAAATACACCTCTGGGAAGAAGAAGGTTGCGTGGACAAAACTCGTGCACCAGTCCTTTTCTGCCCCCAAACATGTATCGGCTAATGCTGTCACATTAGCACATCCTGTTTCATGCTCACCTGTCCATCATGTCCGAAGCTAGTGACTCTTGCATTGGGGTGCTGTCCTTCGACAACACATTGGTGACATTCTCAGTCCCTTCACATCTTTTCACAAAAATTATTCATCTCATAAAGGCAAGTGATCAGCATTTGAAACAAAGCTCCTCACTGGGAATGAGGCTACCCATCGGTTTTGTGACATTGAAGTTTGGGCTTTCACTATTTATACTGATAACGGACCACTCACAGATTCTATCCACATCCCCTCACTCCACTTATCACTGAGACATTCTGAGAGCCAGCTAATTACAAGATGAACACCAGTGGGGAAGTTGCAATTGAATATTTGTTCAACAGTGGTGAGAAATGTTTTGGCTATGTTATCAATAATGCCAAGAAAAATCTTTTTGGGCTCATTACAGCCAGAAGCACGCATTTAGTCTAAAATTAAACTTTATAGCTTCCGAAGCTTAAAGAATACTCTTCCTAAATACAGAAGATCAAAACGATTAAACGAAATGGACACTAAAAAATCCCTAAACATGATCATCAGTTTTCCAGGTGCGTGCATAGAGGTATGATTTATGCCTGTTATGGGCTCTCCAAGTAGCACAATGAATTTTCTGCCATTTGTGAGGAAGTGCAGCTGTCACCAGATGTATTGAGAAATCTAATCGCTAAACTATTCTTCCTCGGTACAACATGTTATTTCATTATACAAAAGCACCGGCATGTAACTTACCAGAACTTTCCATAAAAGTTATTTCTTACACATTGTAAATTCCACTCAAGACATTGTGGAAACCTCCCATGAAATTGCATTACATTTTGAAATGGTACAGTGGGGACCACTGGTCCACTTGGTGTGGAATGATCCACTTGCAATACTTAATGTTGTTTGGGTTATGCTTATGCTCATACCACTCTCACACTTTATATTCTAGTCCACAGTTGAATATTAATGGTGATAGTCAGTCACTTTGCTGTAAGACAATCTGTATGATAAATGGTGCATTGATCTATTCTGTAAACTTTACTTTTGATGTATCTTAGAGTAAATGATGTTAGTTTAATTAGTTTTGTATGTAGTCTGAGATTCCTGTAATTATTAATACTGAACATCTATGGAGACAGACACATGCTTTCTGAAAGTCTTCCAATGTTGTTGACTGAGGTTTTTTCAGTTTCCTATAGTATCTCATTAAAGTTTTGAAACCAGTGATCTGCTCTGCAGGGCTTATCCATGGTCTGAAACCTCCCCAGTAATCCCCAACACCAGTTGTAGTTGTTCCTTAATACTTCCACACCCTTTTAGAAATTTAGCTGCCATTATCCATTCCTCCAATCTGCATATATCCTTATTTTAGGCTCATTTACCTTCCCCTTTAAATATGTTGATTTGGATATAAGCTTATGCTCTCTGCAGAGTTTAACAATCTGTCAATATCTGTATTAATGTTAATGTATTTTGTTTTCAGTATTTGCTCACCATTGATGAAGAAAGTACATATGTGTGTGAAGAAATGGCACCAGAAACGGTCTCCATTGATTCAACAGGATCTTTAGATCACAATGGCAGTAGAGTTTTTGTGTTACACCCAGTGCATGTGGAGGTTTAGCGCTGGGAATTGTAGTAACTTCATCAGAAAGCTGTGAAGTTTTGCAAATAGGCTTCCAGCTATTGAAAGAGATAGTAGGAAAAGATATTTTTGGGGGAAACATTGATGGACCACATGTCTTTCTGACTGATGACTGCAAATCTGAACAAAATGCCATTATAAGATCTTTTCCCGTTCAACAATTTTATTGTGCATTTTCCATGTGATGTAGGCAGTGTGGCGGTGGCTTATAAAAAGCAAACATGGAATACCGCAGGACAAGCAAATGCAGTACTTTAAAGACCTTAAAAAAATCATATATTCAAAAACCAAAGATGAAGCTACAGATAATTATAACGCAGCTAATGCAAATAAATGTGACGAACACAACAGTTATCAAACATACTTAGATGGGTATTGGGAAAGGTGACACCTATGGGCACTTCCTTATCGAACCCATATGTTGATACAGGGGCACCACACTAATAACTCCAGTGAAGCGTTCATAAGAATTTTGAAAGGCTGCATCTTTGAGAGAAGAAAAGCGGTCAATGTAGAGCACATGGTCGACATCATACTTACAAGGGTGAATTCATATTTTGAGATGAAGCTGCTTGATACTGCTAACAGAGCAAGCCCGAAATCTTTCCACGAGACCAATAGGGTACCTACATCGGAAATTCTGAATAAGATAATGATGATTCAGGAAGGCTTTCTGTTGGTTCCGAGTGAGAGTACAGAGAATCGCTTCTATGTAATCAACATGGCTGTGCTTGTTTGTAATTGTCTTGAGGGCAATACGGGCAAGAGATGTAAACACATTGATTGGGCTGGTATTGTTTACCCACCAGAAAAGTATAAAAAAGCTATAAACAGTGAAGAAATTCGTCTAAAGTATTATTTTATAGCGACAGGTAAGCAGCCCCCCCAAAATTGGCTGGAGCCTCTTCATGGACCCCAAAACACTGCAACATTAAATGATGCTGATGTGGAGCACATTGATACAGAGGAAGAGAGAGATAATGTGCTACAGATCAGCATAGATAATACAGAAGAGAGGCGTGATGCTGATGTGGAGCAAATGGATGCACAAGAAGAAAAATGTGATGTTGAAGAAGAAATACCAGACACAACACATCTCAAAAACATTTCCCACAAAACAAATATAATTCTATTAAACAGAGCAGTAGCTCATCTCACAGAGCTATCCAGTAGGTCACCGGAAGAGATTAGGAAAAGATTTGAGGCCTTCTTCTTCCAAGTTGAAAAGAAGAAAACTCCATCTGCCTGCGCTTCCATGTTGTTGACATTTCGTGAAGGTACGCGCGGCACAAATGTACTTCAAATTTACAGAGAGAGTGTAACTGCTTACTTCTTCAAGTTACCTATTGGAATTGTTTCAGGCAAAGCGAGACATAATATGAGTAAACGTATTCCGATTCAGTCAACATCAATTGGAAGAAGAAAGAAGGTAGTGAAAAGAAAAAATTCACACACCCAGAAATTTTGAATATTCTACCAAAGTGTGCTACTCCATACAAAAGCCTTGCATTTCCTATTTAATGGTTTAATGATTGTATCCTATTTTGTCTAAAACATACAAAAATGATTATTAAAAATATTTTCTACTTTTTTTAACAAAATTTTCATTATGTTTGATGGAAATACAGTCTTCCTGTCCTCTTGGTTGCCCTGTTTCCCTTTTAAACGATATTTCAAATTGTTTTAATTTTATTATTAGAGTTACTAATCTCAGACGTAATCCACATACTTCTGGGCTCTTTAATAAATTTTCTCAATACAGTGCATTAGTTTTTATAATGTTGGATTATTTCTGGATCACAACTCCTTCTAGCTACAAGATACATTTCCCTTTTCTGTTAACAGGATATTTTTATGCCTTTAGTTGAAACATCCCCTTGGAACAATTATACATGATTGTGCTTAAACTGACACACAATAGTTTTTAGCGCAACGCAATCTGACTTTCAAAAATCCCCACAAAAGAATAGCCCTGACTAACATTAACCTATACATTCCAAAAATCACTTATCTCACAAAAATCTTCGTTACTCAAGCTACTGCAATACAGCGAGCACCACTACTGCCAGCTAAATAAAAGATTCAAACTACGGAAGGCACTATCTACTGATAGGCATAGTTAGCAAATGAAAGATTTTAATAGAGAAAAAAACAATGTATTTACCTCACTAGTCATAATATATATAGCAGTTCATGACACCAATTCTTACATATTTCAAAACTCCGCCCTCTCTCCCCCCACGTCCACCACTGCTGGCGGCTCACCTACAACTGCGCAACGCTACGCGCTGTTAGCATCCAGCTACCGCTGCCCGACACTACAATGGCAGACAACAATGCAAACTAGCCACAGACTGCGCACAGCACAGCCAGTGATTTTTCATACAGAGCGCTATGTGGCGTTACCAATAAGAAAACCTAAACAGCCTACTTACATAGCCCCCATGCTCCCCACAAAAAATTTTTACAAATTGTTTTGGGCAGTGGCCAATAATGATTTGATAAAATTTTTCATAATTACTATAACAAAGATATCAAATGCACACACTTATTGATACAATGTTTGTCAAAAGCTAAAATTTTCTCACAGTCCATATAGACAGTTCTGATCATTCATCAAAGTAAAATTGCAGTGTTTTTCTCAAAGTCTGAGTAGTAAAAGAAAATGCACACGGAAGTAGTGGATTTCCATGCAGTCTTGAAGAAGTAGTGTTGTCCTTCCAACAGAAAGACAGTGCTGACTCTTGACATGCAGGCAGGTAATGGGCCATAACAGAGCAAACCCACAGCAGAGTCAGTTTA
Organism: Schistocerca gregaria; assembly: GCF_023897955.1. NCBI lineage: Eukaryota > Metazoa > Arthropoda > Insecta > Orthoptera > Acrididae > Schistocerca > Schistocerca gregaria. The sequence goes on along the minus strand of NC_064929.1, from coordinate 93,211,760 downwards.
AGTTTTAAAGAATATTGTTAGGTAGGTAGTCACAGAGTAGACCCATTGTAGTTCTGGTAGAGATTACAGTATTGGTGGGCCACCAGAGGTGTAGACCCACTGCAGTGCTTGTAGAAATAATTGTATTGGTGGGTCATCAAAGGTGTAGACCCACTGTAGTCCTTGTAGAGATGGCCAGCAGCCATCTGTTTGACTGTGCAGGCGCACAATCACCATTGAAGTGTCTTGCGGATAATATAGCAAGTCCATAACCACCACTTGTGCACTCACAAAAATTGTTTTTGAAATGTCCTTACAACCAGCAATGCTGTTATCCAGTCCCTTACTGAATTATTAACACACGTGCAAACACTATCAGTCCCTACTTCTCACATATTGTCCATATACTATGACCAACAGAAACGTGTGCAGTGAAATGTAATTTACAAGTTACTTAATTTGATGAACTGGTGTCAATTACAATTTTATAACATAAGAATGCAATAACAAAGGTACAAAATACATCTTTAAAGAACATAACAATACAGATAACATTTGCAGTAGTATAGGCTTTACAAAAGAATCGAAATAGCAAATACATCAGTTTTACAAAAATTATGACATAAGTACATACACAAAAGATCAGAATAACTTTTGAAACGTCAACTTCACACATGAGCATTAAAACAAAACACAATAAATAATGTCTGAACATATTTACAAAGAAATAACATAGTATTTGAAAAATTCTACAACATAAATCTTATTAGCTATACACATAAAGATAGGAAAAAGACAAATACACAAGGGTACATAAACACATAGAGGGATAATACGAAAGGAAAGGACAGGGTTTGTTTTACTGCAGTATTTTACATAGAGATCTCCCTTAATTCATCATTATTCCCAAAAAGTCCTATCTAAACGTGCTTTCTGTATTCTGTTCACATCCTCTATCAAAAATAGTTTTTCTCCACTGTACACTACTTTTTTTTGGCCAAACCATTTTCTTAAAGCTTCTCAATGCTTTTCTTCCAATTCATCATAGTTAGTTTCTTATAAAATCTACCCCCTCTTAAGCTAACTTAAATCTACTGAGCTCAGATACTAAACTAAGGGACGAGGCAATGCAGCAGCACAAAACAATTAACACAAACAGCAATGATAAAAAAAATGGAAATTGGCAAAAAAAAAGGCAGCAATATTACAACTAATATAAGGCAATGCGTATCAAACAAGAAAAATAAATCAGTAATAAAATTGGCTTAACCTAGTAATACAAAGTGACATTCAGTAGCACTATTAATGGCAAACAGCCGCAGCAAATGCTATAACTTATACCTAAACATGACAAACCCACAAGCAGAAAAAATAGCACACTAACGACAACAATGCAGATACGGACAATGTCTATTCACATCTTAATGTCTATGCAATTAAAGTGGTGCACCACAAAAAAACTAATTTTACAAAAGATATTACCAAGTAGTTGAAAAGAAAATTAAGTATGCATTAACTGTTATTAATCCCTTCTTATTGTTCTTTCCTTTCCAAGTGCTCCTTTTCCAAAGAACGTGGATCATAAAATGATTATTTAATAGATCTGTTGACAGAAAGTTTTCACATTAGCAAATGCATTTAATTTTATTTTATAAAACCAATGCTGTAACACAGCTGGAAAACAGGTATCAAATGAAATATGCAATTATGCAAAGTAAAGAATAAAAACATCATTCAATAGCTATGTGGCATTTCATAAGTCAGTACAAATTCTCTCAACTCTCGTAGAAAGACGTTTGTTATAATCAGGTGTCAGATGTAAGTATCTTTCTCAGTAATGAGCGTGTCGTATTTGCGGTGCTTTCTACAAAGGAATGTCAATAGCGAGGATAATGGCCTTTTTTTTTTGTTTTACCTGTGCCTCTGAAAGGCATACACTAATGGCTCTCTTTTGTCAGGTGGTTGTCGCGCAGCTGGGTGCCCACGACGCATTACGTGCAGGTGGTCACTTAATTGTCTTACCGAAATATTTACGACACCAGTTTCCGCTACAGTGGCAGTCTCATATAAAAATATTTTCACAGGTTGAGAGTTTGCGTTAGAAATGTGTAGAAAATAAAATCCTATAAATATAACAGTGTCCAAAAAATTTTCGTCGGCATTGTAATACATTCACGCATTTACATACATTTCATAGCTCTTGAAGTACGATTCTTGGTTTCCAACAACCTTTGTCACAAACCAGAGTCCCTAACCTCTACTCATTATTTCTTACCTTATTCGTCGACACTTCTTCAATATTCCATCATAACAGATACGTAGCATAACCAAATAACTCATATAGCATTAGCTTAAACATACCTCAGCAGCATAATTCACATCGTCATCGTAATAATAACATCATAACACCACAGTCAAATTCTCAAAATCTCCGTAGCTTCCTCCAATAATTTCAAAACCTAAAAAAAAAAATCTCTGCTCATGTCAAAAGTGTCATCTGCCTCAAACGTAGTTTAAAAATCGTGATCTCATACCAAATATGTCATTCAAAGCTCTCATAGTATAACAATGGTTCCGAAAAAATATGAACAGTTCACAAAGTACAGACAAAATACAATTTCGTAAGTGTGAAGTTATCCAACAGTGTAATTACGTAAACATGTGTCACTGACATAGTAAAAAAGTATTTGTCTCTCTCAGTTTTAATGATCAGATAGCTGTGTAATTTATGTGTTAGATAAATATGGTACCGATGTGTAGAGTTGTATAAGCAAATACCATATTAGCTAGGGCTCCTTGTGCTTGCCAAACACATGGTACACAAAGTAAGCGTGTACCCCCCTGAGGATTAATGTAATTATATCCTCAGGTGTTACAGATTACAGCAATGGAATGAAATGTATCACGGAAAACTTTCTTTGTATTTCAAATATGTTGAAAAATAAATAGTTTAATGCGTGTCCTGTAGCGCTAAATGTGCGTCTTGCTGTAAGACAATCTGTGTGGAAGTGTCGTAGTTATTGTCCTCCGAAAGCTAAGTTCTGCAGAAGTCAATGTACTTACCTCATGATAAACGAAATTGAAATGCTTTGCGTATAGATATCTTAGTTATTACGCCTATTGCCGTAATGAAGTAAGTATTGTACTGTACGTATTGTTGTGCTACAGAAAAGGCTGTCTCATTGTAGCTATACCACAAACGTTACTACTAAAACATGTTTTACTTTCCAGAAAAATTCAGAAAAACTGTCCAGATATAAAACAGATAAACTGCAAAAGCAACATTGTAAATTGTCACTCATTAGTAGCGTCGTGATAAAATCGTGTAGCTGTCACAGAAACTAACCACTGTATCATCTGGTATCTCACAGAAAGTACTTTAAATCCAGAATGTATTTTCAAGTAAACCAAAATGTTGCATTAAAATCTCATTAGCAATACTGGCAAATGTTCTAAGTATGTGAGCCTTATAGTCGTTACGTAATCGTGCAACTAACAAGCAAGAATGTACACACGAAATAACACAGTGATGTCTGTTCACTATAACAATGCATTCGTAATTTCTGTTTAAAAATGTTCCCTAGGTTCTAGACTGGATAGTTAACTTCAAAACATTGTTGCGTGTTAACAGTTTCTCAGTGTGACAAAGCATACTAGAAATGTGAAGTGAAATGTTTTATGGCAAAGACAAAGTTAAAAAGCTGATTATCTCTCAATAATCGATTTTACATGTAAAATGTGGTGCAAGCCTTTACTCTTCCTACTATGCAAAGCTCGAGCTTCAACGAAATTATCATGTCGTTTACGTCGGTAAAGAACGCTAAAATTTTTCTCAAGGTTAGTGTCTCTGTTATTTTTCTCTGAGACAGCAGGCGCAGGTGGCTGCCTGCGGTGCGAGTCATTGTCTGTTTCTTTGTTGGCGCGCGCCGTTATTAGGATTAGGAGACCTAACTTCTACAAATTCACCTTGCCGAGATGGCCCTGCTCTGTTTGAATCCTGCCAGTTCTGTTGCAATTCAGGTCTGTCGTTATGATTATATCTTCTGTCGTCATGTCGGTAGTTCCTGTAGTTTCTTTCTTGGCGGTTAACTGGTGGAGAATTTCTCCCTGAATTATCACTGCGCGGTGGACCCTTGCGTCTGCAATTATTCTCTCTCCTGTGATAATAATAGTTCTGGTTGCCATATAGTCTGTTTCTATGATTGTCTGTGTAATATTCATTACTACGGAAATGCAATCTTTCTCTGTAACTATACTCTGCCAGTGGTTGTCATATGGGTGGTGCCTGTTTGGTTCACGATTTGCGTTGTAAGAATAGCCTTGTCGTGTCCAGTTATTATTTCTTTCATCGCGAAATTGCGACGAATGTGACCTGTAATTGTTGTGTTCCTGTTTTCGCGTTCCGCGATTGTCAGTGTCAATTTCTAATTCTTATAAGAGTCCCTGAAAAGTTTCAATGTCGTCTTTGCAACGCCCTGCCAAAATAATATTCCTTAAATGTTCAGGCAATGTCATTATGCAAATGAGGATGAGTTCTGAGGGGCTGTATGGGTTTGAAAGATACTGATTCTTATGTAACATGTCTTCAAAATATTTGACAAGACTGGAAAATTCAGATTGTTCGAAATGTTACATCATTATGATGCTATGTTTTACTCGGTCTTGTGTGGCTTGGGACCAATATGCTGAGAGGAAGGCATGGTAAAATTCTCCTTCACTGTGGCAATCGTGAATGATCGATCGCATTCTTACAGCTGGTTCATTCTCTAAGTAGCCACACATAAATTCTAATCTGTGTTCTAATGACCAGTTGGGAGGAAAACAATGAGAGAATTGATGGAGCCACGCTTGTGGATGAATGTCGTTGCCAGAATTCTTAAATGTTTTGAATTTACGTGCAGTAATGAACAGCTTATAGTCAAAATCATCGTGTCGGCGGGTAGCATATCGGTCATTGTTACGTCGTATCGGCGGTTCCATCTCAAAATTCGGTGCACCTTGCCAATTACTTTCATGATTTCCGAAATGCCCTGTGTTATTATTTTGTGGTTGTTCTGTATTGCTATGTTCCTCTTCCCATACTGGGGCGCGAGTGTCCACTGAAATATTTAATTCTTGTATTACTTGAGCCAACTGATCTTGTACTTCCCGCATTTCTCTTTTGTACTGTGTGTTGATTTGATTTTGATTCTGTTTGAATTTCCTAATTTGTTCATACTCTTCAGTGTCAGTGAAGGCTACAGGTTTTGTGTCATTCAGATCATCATCTACCTTCGTAGATAAGTTAGTGAACTGATCTGAAAGTTCGGCTACTTTATCCGACAGTGAAATTATTTCCTCTGTGTGTCTTTCTGAACCAATTTTCAGAGTATCTACTGTGTCTCTTTAAGTTCGCTTGAGTTTTTGCAAGTTGCGTAACCGAATCGGTAGATGCAACTGAGTCAATTTTAGCTTGCAAGGTCTCATGATTTTCATGAACAATAGTTTGCAGTTCTTTTATGGCTGCTTCGTGATTCTGTAATGCATTTTCATGCCGCGAAAAAATAGGTTGGAAATGCTCACAAATTTGTGTTTTTACGTCATTACAGACTTTTTGACATTTCGATTCGATGTTATGTAATTCATTAGTTAAATCTTCACGTGTTTGTTCAAGTGTGGTGTCTAACTTCCGAAGATTTTGTTCCATTGTGTCTAACTTTTGAAGATTATGTTCCATTGTGTCCAACTGTTGCTGTGTTTGTCTCTGATTATGTTCCATTGTGTCTAACTTTTGAAGCTTTTGTCCCATTTGTTGCATTAATTGTAATAACAGTGCATTGGTGTCTGAAACATGTTCCTTAGTGCTATTCGGCAATGCATTTGAACCGCCAATATTCGCAGTTTGAAAAACAGAAAATATGTCCTGATTTGTTTGAGAAAACGGTGAGGACGCAAAATCTGAATCTACAGTATTTGCAAGATTGTGTCCTGTCATTTCGGAATCGTGAGGCGAGCTGTTGCCGACCGATCGATCGATAATGCTTCCCTGTTCACTAATTGTTTCACTGCCTACACCATTATTTGCAGCCCGCTCCATTTCCCTATGCGCTATTACCAAATTACTACTTTGAACGTTAGTGAATTCATTACATGGTGACGCTAACACACTGCTTTCGTCTTTACTTTCATTTCTCAATTTATTTTGGAGCCTAGTGTTACGTTTTTCACACGCCATTATTGTCACAATTTTTCACACGACAACACAGAAAAACACAATTTGAAGAACAAAAATAAGAGAACACATTAACATAGCACTGAAAATAATATCTAGTTAATTGCAAGCGCAGCTGCGAAATACTTGGTGCAAAACTACATGCATGCCACAACTATTTTACTGTACAACAATGAAAGACTGCAACTACAAAGGAAATTCTCTCTATGATTATGCGCTAGCAATAAACAAAGGCTACACTAACTACACAAACTACAAGAAAAAATCAGAAGATTCCAGTGAGGTATCCTCGGCTAAGGGTCGACATATGAAACATCCCCTTGGAACAATTATACATGATTGTGCTTAAACTGACACACAATAGTTTTTAGTGCAACGCAAAATGACTTTCAAAAATCCCTACAAAAGAATGGCCCTGACTAACATTAACCTATACATTCCAAAAATCACTTACCTCACAAAAATCTTCGTTACTCAAGCTACTGCAATACTGCGAGCACCACTACTGCCAGCTAAATAAAAGATTCAAACTACGGAAGGCACTATCTACTGATAGGCATAGTTAGCAAATGAAAGATTTTAATAGAGAAAAAAACAATGTATTTACCTCACTAGTCATAATATATATAGCAGTTCATGACACCAATTCTTACATATTTCAAAACTCCGCCCTCTCTCCCCCCACGTCCACCACTGCTGGCGGCTCACCTACAACTGCGCAACGCTACGCGCTGTTAGCATCCAGCTGCCGCTGCCCGACACTACAATGGCAGACAACAATGCAAACTAGCCACAGACTGCGCACAGCACAGCCAGTGATTTTTCATACAGAGCGCTACGTGGCGTTACCAATAAGAAAACCTAAACAGCCTACTTACATAGTAAGCCATGGCTTTTTAGATGGTATCTTACAATTAAGTCTCACTGTTTTCTTAGGAAAACTGTTTTCAAATTTACTCATAAAAGTACCATGAATTAGATTAAATTTTTAATTAGCATCAGGTTCTCTGTACACCTAATCCCAGTCTGTTGCAAGCTTTCCCTAAAATTTGCAATTGTTAAATCATTAATTGGAGAACTGTTTTGCCATGCTGTGTGGAGATGTCATATACTGCAACGAGCTGTGCATCATGATCAGGAAGACAGTTCTTAACATGAAAAATTTGTATTTGATTAAATTTATCTTGGTCTATAAAAACATTATCTATCAGTGTGCTGCTTTCTTGAACTACCCAAATAGGAAAATTAATACATGATGTCAAATTGAAAGAACCTAGCAATACTTTGAGGTCATTCTTTCTATCAGACTCTTTCAGACAATCTACATTGAAATTCCCACAAACAAAAATTTGCTTTCCTCTGTCTGGCACATAGCACAACAAAGAATCCAAATTTTTCAGAAATGGCTGGAAGTTTTTCAGTGTGACCTACAGACAGCTACAATAATGAAAGTACCATTACTTAATTTAAGATGCTTTTATATGTTGCTCTACACAAAAAAATTTAGTTTCAAAATTTTTTAGACTATGATGAATTTTGAGATACATGGCAACTCCTCCTCTCTCCATAGTATCTCTACTTATGTGTGCAGAAAGTTTATATCAATTTATATTTACTTTTTGCATATCTGTGACTATGTGATGCTTAGACAGGCATAGTGCGTCTATTGCACTCTCAATTACTAGATCTTCTAAACAAACAAGAAGCTCATCTACTTTGTTTTTTAATCTCCTTATATTCTGATGTAATATACTAACATTATTTTTCACTGTGTTTTTCTTAGACTCTTGTGATACTTTAACATCTCTAGTACCTGCCTGCCTGAACTTCTGAGTAAGTTTAATTTCATTTAATATTGTGTCACTGGATCCTTATCTTAGCGTAAAAAAGAGGTACTCCCATGAGTTCCAGTGACCCCCCCCCCCCCACTTAATTTACCCTTCCCTTTCCTACTGAGGTGCATGCCATGGCTAGTGAAGCCTCATATGCCAATAGTATCAACAGGAACAAAGTAAGTGCCTGAAGCAGCTGACCTAACTCCATATTGACCCTCCTGACAGCTGTTCAATTAGGGCCAATCATATTCGCAAGAAAGCCAACATTTGTGAAAAACTCTTATTGTTTTGTTTGTAGAATTATGTGACTGTAAATGCAAAAGAGATTAATGTAATAGTACATACAAAAAAAATCAGTAGTGTTCATATTCACCCTGGTAATGGGGTCAAGATTAACACTCAGATATTTCCATATACTGCCACTTATTTACTTAGTGATGTTCATGTTGACCAAATCATTGAAATCTGGAGAAAAAGTTGAACAGCTGGACATACTTTTTTGTGTTGTTGCTATTTTTCCTTGGGACATTGATCATAAATAGAAAACTATAAGCTCTATTTGTGACATATTTGATAATAATTGTAATGTCTTTCAACTTGTAGTATGAGTAATGTGTATTCGTTTGAAAAATGCTGTGTTTTTAACAGAAAAAGAATATGTATATGTCTTCGTTTTACTATACAAGCAAAACATTTTTATAACAAAAATATTGAAAATTTTGCATTTTTGTAAAATTAAATGAAGACATAAGATTGTCCCTTACCCACCACTATAAACCTTTTGAACAGAAACAGAAATTTAAACATGAATTAGTCTTATCACGTGTGTTACCCATTCATACAAACTGTTAGGTACTGTGTTAAAAAAATTTTGAATCCATTATTAAGCAGTCAAAGGAGATAGAAAACACAAGATGTAGTCTCCCGTCTACAGTGGGTTGGGTAGTTTCCTTCTGATGTCTTGGTTTGAAGCAAGTGCAATACCTTCATTGTCAGGCCAAGAAAATTTTGCTACCTTCTTCTCGTTTCATAAATTTAAAAAGGTACTCGTTTTTTGGAGCCCAATTCTTTTGCATTTACATGTAAGCTAATCCTTTTGGTATGTTGTATTTGACATGTGCAGCATTTAAGTAAATTTTCTTCTCTCTTATCTGATCCACTGCTTGATTAATAGTTTCTGGTAAGTAATCTTTTTCAAGTTTAATCTTTCTTACCAGGAGTGCACAAGTTTCTGTTCTGCAGAAATGTCTTTGTGATACTGAGGAAGTTTGTACCTCTAAAATTATTATTAACAAGATCAAATGTTTTAGATAAGTTTATAAGACTCTAGCAGGGAACTGGCCTTGACCTAGGTATGCAAAGATTGTATTAATCAGTTCAAATGCAGGTGACAATGTAGATTTTCCCCGCCACTTACGAACTGCCTGCAATTTGTGGTACAGTTTTTTTTTTTCAAAAAATGCAGTTAACCAAACAAATATTAGGCATTCTAGGATCTGGAACAAAATGGACAATAGCCTAACTGGTCTGAAATTATCTTGGCACTTGGGATCACCTTTTCTGAAGGGTAATACTCTAAGAATTTTCATTCTGTTTGGGGACAGTCCCATTTTCCACACATGAATTGATTAGGTAATAGTGGGGTTTGCTTCATGGCATACAGTTGGAGCTAGTAAATAATATTACTTCCATTATTACATTTTTGTGGCGTCTTCATCTACAAATAGTGGAACAGTCTGTAGAAAAGTTCCTATTCTCCTACTTTGATAAGACTCTGATCACGCAGATAATAGAGGTAATGATGTAATCCTGATAAAAGAGCTTAACAACATGAAAGCTGTACTGGGTTCAAGTTTTGTTTGACTCTGTGAGGAAGACAGGGTATGTTCACTTTATGTTTACCAATTAGCTAGCCTATATTAATCACTTGTACAGAGCTGCAGTCATAATCTTACAACTCTACATGTACACTACCCTAATTCTCTTAAACTGTACAATGGATTATCTATTAACCAACTATCAAACTTATTTGTAAAATTATTGAGAGATGTATTCAGTGCAGAAGACGGTAATTTGTTAAATGGTAAAGTTCTTCTGAATGCCAAAGTGTTGCATTCAGTCTGTTCGTATTTGGCATGTCTGCCTTGTCTTGTTTCACAAATTCACAGTGCCAAAACAATTGTTGTTCCATGCAAATAAAGTTCAGCCTGAGAGTGCAATGTAAGGATGGGAAGTATGAAGAAAAAATCTAGGCCCAACTAGGGGTCAAAAACTAGATCTCTTTATTTCATAGGATGACAAACAATAGGACAACAACTACAAATAGTAAAATACAGCCAACCACAGTTAATGATGTGTCAGTCCTAAATATTACTCTCACCCCTAGCTGCATCTTGCAAAACTTGGGAAATTTTGAATCAGAGGTGCTGCTGACAGCTGCATCTATATTTATATAAATGAAAAGGGACAATATGTGGATATCTGAAATCCTAAGGAATTTGCCTACATCAGGTCAGATACAAATATTTTAACAACAAATAGAGAACACATACTTTAAGGCACAGTTGATGAAACTACCAGTCACATAAAATCTTAGTTTGAGGCAAAGAGACCAGTAATAAACACTCAGAAAACTGTAAGCATGAACTCATTACCTTTTTAACACCAGTAGAAACATTAATGATCATACACTGAATGAAGCCAAGTATGTAAAATGCATTGGGGTGAAGCTCAATAAGATCTTTAAAAAAGTGTCAACAGACAGATAAACTAATACATACATTGAGTTCAGGATGTTATGCCCTTAGAAGAACCTCCCATTGTGTAGACCCAAAGACAAGGTAACTGGATGTTTTCAAGCCCTACTGTTATGGGGAATTATCTTCTGGGGCGGAGCACCTAAAGTTAATAAAGTGTTTGTTCAGCAGAAATGAGGAGAAACAATATGATGTAAAGTAAATAATCACAAATCATCCAGAAGACTTTTTAATGATCTTTAAAATATTACTATCACTTCACAATATATTTACTCCTTAATGGTTTCTCTTGCCGATAACAGTAAACCAGATTCAACTGAACTGCGATATACACAGGCACAACTCTAGCACAAACATAATTTTCATATAGATGTTCCTTCCTTGTCCAGGGGTTGTGAATGGAGTTATGTATTCTGGTGGTAATATATTCAAGAAGCTGCCACCTAACATGAAACAAGGTATTGGGAATCCAAACCAATTCATAAGAAAAGTCTAAGTTATTAGCCACTCTGTCTACAAATTATTCGAATTTCTGGATGCAAGGATATAAAATGTCTGCCAGCTATGTGACAAGTTGTAGAATTTCTTATAAAGTTGCAAAACAAATAATAATGTACTGGTACCATAAATAGAACTTAGTATTTGTAGATCACAAATATTTCTTTGAAAAATGCAATTGTAATCAAATCTACATTAAGGTACTAATAGCAGATAGACAGTGGGTATATAAAAAAACTAAGGAGGCAGCACCTGTTTTTAAAGTAGGAGCTTTTTAATTAATTTATGTGATTAAACTTAGATGGAATATTCATGAATAGCTTCAAGCAATGTTGTGATAGTTTACTGTCAGTTCAGTTTACAGATTAAGTTTCACTGATGTCTGATGTTAATACATACCTTCACATATTCCACATCCCTGAAGAGTGTCGTCCTTGACAGAAAGTACATAACACAAAGAAAGAATGAGTGAGCTACACCCACTTTTGAGCTAGGTGAGCAGTATACATCCAGCACAGGTTTTTTTCCCTAAGTGCTGTATTTGAAAGGCTGCTGCTTCAGTAAGATGTTGTAGACAGTAAGTATGTGATATGCTGTACAGCCAGTCACTTCACTTCAATATTAACATATACATGTTCACACTACCATATATTCCACTTCTACAATAATGTGCCATTTTATTTCTTTTTAGATTATACACCATTTTTTATTTTCAAAATACATTCTATTATATCTTGTACACACCAACCGTGCAGTATTCTGGCTAGCATTTCAACATACAATTTTCTCCTGATAATGAATCAAGAGCCCCAAAACGTTGTCTTCACTAGGATATGTTACTCAACAAGTTTGTAAAGTAGAGTAATCCTGTAAGGTTGTAAAACAGAGCAAAGTGAGAGAGCTGCTGCGAGTTTAAGCAACAATGTCCAATCCTGCAGCAAATGCAACTATAGGTTGCACCTGTATTCAGAAAAACTGTGGCTCTAACTCCAAAAGGTGGCAAAATGTTCACAATAGCAATCTGTCACATCACGCAAACATTCTACTGTAACTTCATTAAGTACAGCAGCTTCTTCATCACTACATCCAATTCACTGACTTTGGCCATTCTAAGCGAAGTATCACTACTACCTTTTTTCCACGGGTAATACAGGGGTGAATATTGAAGCTGTGACAATTTTACCAAATTTTCATGATCAAATTGAAGGAACCAATCACGTAAAGAAAAAAACCCACAGTGGAATAGTGTCAATTAGCATTGCACTACTGTTAGCACTTTCAGAAATTTTTTTCTAAATGTATAGTGCTTTGACACAGTAATGTTGCATTGTTGATCCCCCAAACCTATATCTGAAGCTACACAATTTTGTGAATGATTTTTAAGAACTTTGTGTGTCAGTAAATATTTCCAGGAGTGAGTCTTCTGGCAAATTCAAATAATCTGTGTTGAAACATTAAATTAGATTAGATGTGGTGTACCCCAGACCAACAAAGTTTGTTTTCCCTGTTGACATATTTCAATTCCCAGTGTCAGTTAATGTCTATATTTGCTTTGTGTCTTAATTCAGATATCCCTTTAACTTGACTCTTACTGGAATATCAGAGAATGCAATATTACAGTTTAAAATAAAAAAACTCAGATGCCAATTCAACAGACAGATGAGTGTAAAATTAGGTATGTAAATATAGGGAAACTATACAAATAAAAAATTGCTGAGTGACTATCTTTATCACTCTGAAAGTGATTGCAAAGCAGCTTAGAATCCCACAGAAAAGTTATGGGAAATTTGTTCAGGTGCTCAGTGTATTTCCAAGTGGTGAAATATCAAATCCACTTACAGATTACCACCCATGCAGATCTGTAGAAACCTAACACACAATGACAGCACCTGATTTGCAAATAGAGTTGTTTTATATAGACAAAAGAAAAATTTAGATGTATAATATGACATGTTATGTGCAAGTGCATGTTCACAGTAGACATACTGCAAACAGATGTTATTTGCCTTCTTCATGATTTTACCTGGGCTTTAATAAGAAATTAAAATTGTCAAAGTCTACAATTTTTTAACATGTTGCTTACAAGGCATTTTCAGTGTCTTTAGATAAATATAAGAACAAGTTTCTGAAACTAATAACACACACATATTTTGGATATGCAATAGATACATAAGGTAATTCGTAATAATGGCAACAGAGTTTGTCATGGCAGCAAATATATGTAGCTATTGTACAAAGCTTTAAAAACATTCAGCAGTTTGTTGAGCATGACTGTATGGAAAATATTGACAGTTCAATAATTATTGTATCCTATTTGAGCAGCAAATGGACAAAATGTTGCAAACTCATTCTTCAGCCGACTGTAAAACTCTGAAAAGTCATATCCCATATATTGCCAAACTATGCATTAAATGTTATATTGGCCTAAGACACGGATATATTATGAACATAATGATGATGTATGCGGAATAAACTCTCACAAGAACACCAGCAGACAGCAAGTTTAATAAAGAAACGAACAATGAACTGTTTGCGTCTGCTAAATGTTTGTGTACAAAGAAATAGCCGTTACAGCACGTTAAAGTGGAAATTTCACGAACTTAAGCATTTTAATTGCTGTACACGAAATTAAAGCCGACTACTTCGCCAATTTTGTCACAGACATTTTATTTTGAGCAATAAAAACATCGCAGTAGAAAGTCATGTTTGCTACACACGAGGTTAATAAGAAAAATATTTATTTTGAGAAACAAAACGAAAAACGAGTGCAAACTTTTGTTAAGTCAATTAATCTACTAGACTCTTTTTGGGCTGTACGTTTTTAAACAACTGTTAGTAAAAACTTGAAAAGAAGTTCATTTTGCTGGTTTCGCTTACAGACACAAAGCAGGCAAGAGTGTGTTTGTTTTCTGGCGGGAAAGGCGCTGGCAGTCACGCCCCGCCTCCTGTCCGTGTGGAGGTGGAATCACGTGACCAGCCTGTGGCCGTTGTGGAGGGGAGACTGCAAATTCCGTGTGAAACCTGAGTCTTGCCCAGCTGGGCTGGGAGCGCCGACTCGGCAGGACGCACAGTGGCCAGTGTAGGCGGAGGTCGCGCCCCGCCGCCTCACCGGATGCCGGCGTCCGCCAATTGCGACCAATCAGGCGCGGCGGCGTCTCTTTGTAGCATTCAGCACGGAAGGGCGCTCACGCTTCGCTCCAGGGCCGCGGTGTGGTCGGGACGGCCAGCTCGCCGCGGACCCACTGCCAGGAATCGTTAGCGCTAGGATTTCACCCGGAACAAGTCCCGCCCACTCACCCCCGGCTTTCCCGGTCTTTGTTCGGCGCCTGGACACCGTTTCAGTTGACCCACGTGATTTACCGCGTTCGGCTGCACTAGGAGTGAATGTTACATTAATGTCTTGCTAGTTCTTAAATTTTGCCAGGTAGTTAAAAGACACATTACAAAAACCGTGCACAATTGGCCTCAGCTGTGCCAGGTACTTCCACAGCAAACATAAGAGAAAACAATTTAGCACTGAATTCTTTAAATACGGGAACTCAGTATTCAGATGAATAGCCTATGAAGAAACATACTTCTATGTGAGAAAAAGCACCCAAAACTACAACATGAAAAACCTACCCTCAAAGAATAATTTGCTTGGAGAAACAGGAACCACAGCACACTTGACAATTGTTTCAGAATATGTGAAACAAGCACCAACGTTCACTATACTTCCAGATGCCATCAAGATTACTTTGTTCTTGCTAGATCGGTCCTAGCTGTTTTGCGTCTTATTCACTGAATAGTTTTGCTGACAGGTTTTAGGGGTGGAAGAAGCGCGAGCACAGCATGAAGGACGTTTTACAGCCGTGAATCACTGCACTGTGCGGCTGGTCCCGGCGGAGGTTCGAGTCCTCCCTCGGGCACGGGTGTGTGTGTTTGTCCGTAGGGTAATTTAGGTTAAGTAGTGTGTAAGCTTAGGGACTGATGACCTTAGCAGTTAAGTCCCATAAGATTTCACACACATTTGAAACACTGCAGCATTTATATCCTCCATAACTGCTCTGTGACAAACATACACATCATCATTATTATTTTTAAGAAATGGTTTGAATGACATTTACGAAATTAATAAATCTTTTGGTTAAAAACAGACAGGAGAAAGAATAACGACAGATTATTTTCCTGAGACGTTTGCAACAGCATATAGGACACTAATCACACAGAAACAGCCACAATTCTTTATAACCTCGTTTATAAAGCGCATTTATGGCATTGGAAGAATTTACAAGTTAAAATTCACCCATTACCCATGCAAATACTAACGAAATACGTCATATAAGCAAATATCTTACTGCTTTCATTAGGAATTTCTACTTCATGGCATTCTTATATTCTTTAATTTTCGTGAGCTTCTATGAGGACCTACATAAACAAAACGACTTTCACTTATTTCTATATAACGTTGTTTTTAGACAACAGAGTTAGTCGACTGCATCCGTGGCTTTACTACCGACATGACACATTCAAGACCATCGTTTTCGCACGGTATGTTTGCTCTGCTGTTTCTCTCAAATAAACGTATTATAAAAGTGAATTACTTAATGAAAATTTGTCCCTATTGCCCTTAAATAACATCACGTTATTTTTTGTTTTCTGTTGCTGGTGATGCTTTCAATTCTCTATAAATACTTTCATTTCTTTAATAATGCGCATTCATATTATATTACTATCCAGAAAAACTTAAATTTCTTATCATAACAGAGTCTCATCACAGTGTAACGTGTGTTGGACTGTGATGATAACAAGTTTGATGTAGCTTCCAGTTTGTGGAACTGGCGGCTGTTTAGGGGAGGGCCTTACACTACGGATACGCGTGGAGGGGGGTGAATGGGCGGGACTTGTTCCGGGTGAAATCCTGGCGCTAAGCGCGCGTCCCACTGCCCCCTCTCTGTCCCTTCGGCCGCTGTCCCGTCAGTGGCCCAGTGCTGTCCCGACTCTGCCCCGTAACTGCGCCATCGCTGTTCTGTCACGATTACATCCTAGTCCCATTGCCGGTTCCAACTGTGTCAAGTCATTATTCTGTCATCGACCTATCAGTGTCCTGTCACTGCCCCATTTCTGCCGCAACTCTGTGCCATAATTGTTCTGCCGCTGTCCCATTGCTCTCCCATGTCTGTCTCAGTGCTTTCCCAAATCTTTCCCATTATTGTCCCATCAGTGTTCCCTGACTGTCCCATTCCTGACCTGTGGCTATCACTATGTAAGGTGCCAGGACACGGGCACTTACACGTTAGCTTACCAACATCAGTATTAACAATAAAGGGAATGGCAAGGGAATCAGATCATGATTCTATTGAATTACGATAAATATGAGACACTCTCGAGCAGTTCTCCCTGCATGTCTGCAGCATTGAGCCACTAACTTAAAGCTTTGGTGAAAAGGGTCCAAAGTCGAGAACTGTGGAATGTAAAGTCTGCAGCTGGCCGTAGCTCGCCGGGCCGCCGTGGGCGGCACGTAGCGCTCACCGGAAACGCGGGCAATGCGGCGCTTCTGAGGGTAGCCCGGCATCCGGAGCCATCCGTGCTGGGCAGCACGTGGCCAAGACGGGAATTTCGTTTGCCTAGGGCCGGTACGACCTACTCGATCATTGGGTAGATCTCAGTGGAGGTATGGTTCAAATGGATCTGAGCACTATGCGACTTAACCTCTGAGGTCATCAGTCGTCTAGAACTTAGAACCAATTAAACCTAACTAACCTAAGGACACCAGACACATCCATGCCCGAGGCAGGATTCGAACCTGCGACCGTAGCGGTCGTTCGGCTCCAGACTGTAGCGCCTAGAACCGCACGGCCACTCTGGCCGGCTCAGTGGAGGGATTTCGGCGACGATAGAGCGTTCGACATTGGCCGAAACTGGGTATTCTTCCGCCGCGTTTTCGTACGTGTGGGAGACGAGAGAGTTGTGGAGGGACTTCGCCTTCAGCCATCGAGCGGTGCGGGCATGGAGATGGCGTTTGGCCATCGTCTTCGAAGAGAGATATACGGTCTATATCGCAGAACTGCACCAACGCCTATTCCGTGCAGAGTACTGCGGCTAGAGCTCTTTGTGTGCTCAGAAGCGAGATTTTCAACAACGCTTAACCACGTCCAACAACTTACCTAATATTCTCGATCTAGAAGTTATCCTTCCGAGGTGCCGAGTATTTATCAACGCAGCTGCCGGTAATAGCGGCACGTAATTGCAAATTGTTAATATGCCATTCTCAGGAGTGTGTGGGTGGACAAACAGATTCACATTTTTTTGTAAATTTTGTCAGTTGTGGGGAATATCAAATTAAAATGCCAATATTACGATCGAATTATCGACTTCATTGTAGCCGACCGCGGTGGTCTCGCGGTTCTAGGCGCGCAGTCCGGAACCGTGCGACTGCTACGGTCACAGGTTCGAATGCTGCCTCGGGCATGGATGTGTGTGATGTCCTTAGGTTAGTTAGGTTTAAGTAGTTCTAAGTTCTAGGGGACTAATTACCACAGCAGTTGAGTCCCATAGTGCACAGAGCCATTTGAACCATTTTTTGAACTTCATTGTAGCTAGCATTTATTCTCTCCCAGTAAGATTTACATGTATTCTAGTCACTGCACAGCTTGCCTAGACGGGAAGGAAAGAAGGTTTGCAGTCTGATAAGCCTGATAAGCTTACAACTATACCATTGCTCCCCCATCACCACTGAGTGAGGTGGACTCTCACTCGAGAGGGCGATGGTTCAAACCTCCATCCAGCTATCCCAATTTAGGTTTATGTGATTTCCCTAAATCGCTTTGGGCCAATGCCATGATGGTTCCTTTGCAAGGGAGTGACCGACTTCCTCCCCCAACCTTCCCTACCCCAACGGGACAGATGACCTCGTTGTCTTATCCCTTCCCTCAAAAAGACCACCTGACCGACCCTATCGTTCCCTGTCATTGTCCTGTCAGTGTTCCATTCCTGTCCTTTCGCTTTCCTTTCACTGCCCCATCACTGACCTGTCGCTGTCTCGTCGCTGATTTGCCACCGTCCCTTTGTTATACAGTTGCTGTTCCTCCACTGTCCATCACCACCATATAGGTGACCAGCCCGCTCACGAGACTCTTTCATCTGTGTACATGCAATTCCTCCTCCTACTGTGAACACAGCTGTTATTGTTTCTCATATGTAGTAGCGACCACACCGTCAAATAGATTTAATGGCTTTAAACACGTGCAAACGAATACAGTGTTACAGTACACTGATTATATTATAGAGGAACAAACACTGGTAGCAGTTACCTCTGTAAAATATCTGGGAGTATGCGTGCGGAACTATTTGAAGCGGAATGATCGTATAAAATTAATAGTTGGTAAGGCGTGTGCCAGGTTGAGATTCATTGGGTGAGTCCTTAGAAAATGTAGTCCATCAACAAAGGAGGTGGCTTACAAAACACTCGTTCGACCTATACTTGAGTATTGTTCATGAGTGTGAGATCCGTACCAGGTCGGGTTGATGGAGGAGATAGAGAAGATCCAAAGAAGAGCGGCGCGTTTCGTCACAGGGTTATTTGGTAACCGTGATAAGGTTACGGAGATGTTTCGCAACTCGAGTGGCAGACTCTGCAAGAGAGGCGCTCTTCATCGCGGTGTAGCTTGCTGTCCAGGTTTCGAGAGAGTGCGTTTCTGGATGAGGTATCGAATATATTGCTTCCCCCTACTTATACCTCCCGAGGAGATCACGAATGTAAAATTAGAGAGATTCGAGCGCGCACAGAGGCTTTCCAGCAGTCGTTCTTCCCGCGAACCATACGCGACTGGAACAGGGAAGAGAGGTAATGACAGTGGCACGTAAAGTGCCCTCCGCCACACACCGTTGGGTGGCTTGCGGAGTATAAATGTAGATGTAGATGTATACCAGTCAAAGACTCCTCAATATACGAAACATATTATTTGCTATACTGTACAAAATACATCAGAATATCTATAGTCGTTCTTTTTAAATGCTTACTATCAACTGCAGCAATTCCAATACCATATGTGCAAGTGACCAGTGAACCACCAAAACTTAATAAAAGACCTATAGACAATCTCTACACTATCATTTCATAATTAATCCAGATGTATTGCTAGGTAGGAGCAGTATACCCATACGAGTGAAAGGTTGTACATGGAGTTATTCCGTAAGGTCTAAAACATACTGGGGTATATCAGCGTTGGAACGTTGACTGTATACCTCTTGCATCAGTCATGTGGTGCATAATATGCCTGCTGCCTCACATGGAACCTAAATCTATATGGTGTGGTCCATTGGTCGTGACTGGGCCAAGTATCTCACGTAATAAGCGTCAAACAAAAAAACTACAAACATCGAAACTTGTCTAGCTTGAAGGGGGAAACCACATGGCGCTATGGTTGGCCCGCTAGATGCCGCTGCCATAGGGCAAACTGATATCAACGGCGTTTTTTTTTTTTTTTTTTTAAATAGAAACCCCCATTTTTAGTACATATTCGTGTAGCACGTACAGAAATATGAATGTTTTAGTTGGACCACTTTTTTAGCTTTGTGACTGATGGCGCTGTAATAGTCACAAACTTATGGCTCATAATTTTAGACGAACACTCGGTAACAGGTAGGCTTTTTAAATAAAAATACAGAACGTAGGTACGTTTGATCATTTTATTTCGGTTGTTCCGATGTGACACATGTACCTTCGTGAACTTATCATTTCTGAGAACGCATGCTCTTACAGCATGATTACCTGTAAATATCACATTAATGCAATAAATGCTCAAAATAATCTCCGTCAAACTCAATGCATTTTGCAATACGTGTAACGACATTCGTCTCAACTGCGAGTAGTTCGCCTTCCGGAATGTTCGCACATGCATTGATAATGCGCTGACGCATGTTGTCAGGCGTTGTCGGTGGATCACGATAGCAAATGTCCTTCAACTTTCCCCACGGAAAGAATTCCGGGGACGTCAGATCTGGTGAACGTGCGGGCCACGATATTGTGCTTCGGCGACCAACCCACATGTCATGAAATATGCTATTCAATACCGCTTCAACCGCACGCGATCTATGTGTCGGACATTAATCATGTTGGAAGTAAAATGAGATTCTCACTCTGCGCTGATATGAAACTTCCTGGCAGATTAAAACTGTGTGCCCGACCGAGACTCGAACTCGGGACCTTTGCCTTTGGCGGGCAAGTGCTCTACCATCTGAGGTACCGAAGCAGGAAGTTTCATATCAGCGCACACTCCGCTGCAAAGTGAAAATCTCATTCTGAGAACATCCCCCAGGCTGTGGCTAAGCCATGTCTCCGCAATATCCTTTTTTCAGGAGTGCTAGTTCTGCAAGGTTCGCAGGAGAGTTTCTGTTAAGTTTGGAAGGTAGGAGACGGATACTGGCAGAAATAAGGCTGTTAGTTCGGGCGGGAGTCGTGCTTCGGTAGCTCAGATGGTAGAGCACTGGCCCGCGAAAGGCAAAGGTCCCGAGTTCGAGTCTCGGTCGGGCAAACAGTTTTAATCTGCCAGGAAGTTTCATGTTGGAAGTACATCGCCATTCTGTTATGCAGTGAAACATCTTGTAGTAACATAGGGAGAACATTACGTAGGAAATCAGCATACATTGCACCACTTAGATTGTCAATGAGAAAATGGGGGCCAATTATCCTTCCTCCCATAATGCCGCACCAAACGCTACCCCGCCAGTTTCCCTAATGTTCCACTTGTCGCAGCCATCGTGGATTTTCCGTTGCCCAGTAGTGCATATTATGCCGGTTTACGTTACCGCTGTTCTTCGCTAAATAGAACGCGTGCAAAAAGTCTGTCATCGTCCCGTAATTTCTCTTGTGCCCAGTGGCAGAACTGTACACGACGTTCAAGGTCGTCGGCGTGCAATCCCTGGTGCATAGAAATATGGTACGGGTGCAATCGATTGTGATGTAGCATTCTCATACGGACGTTCTTGAGATACCCGATTCCCGCGCAATTTGTCTGCTACTGATGTGAGGATTAGCCGCGACAGCAGCTAAAACACCTACTTGGGCATCAAAATTTGTTGCAGGTCGTGGTTGAAGTTTTACATGTTGGTGAACACCTCCTGTTTCCTTAAATAACGTAACTATCCTGCGAACGGTCTGGATACTTGGATGATGTCGTCCAGGATACCGAGCAGCATACATAGCACAGGCCCGTTGGACATTTTGATCACAATAGCCATACGTCAACACGATATCGACCTTTTCCGCAATTGGTAAACGGTCAATTTCAACACGGGTAATACCGCACGCACTGGCGGAATGTTACGTGAGACCACGTACTCATACGTTTGTGACTATTACAGTGCCATCTATCACAAAGCGAAAAAAGTGGTCCAACTAAAACATTCATATTTCTTTACGTACTACACGAATATGTACTAAAAATGGGGGTTCTATTAAAAAAAAACGCAGTTGATATCAGTTTGACCTATGGCAGCGCCATCTAGCGGGCCAACCATAGCGCCATCTGGTTTCCCCCTTCAAGCTAGTTCTTTGTAGTTTGTTGGTTTGATGCTTATTTCGTGAGATATTTGGCGCGGAAACTATCAATGGACTACCCTGTCTAGCCACATACGTGCAATGTTGTGTCAAAATTTCAAAATATTCGGTCAAAAACTTTCGCGAGTTTGCGATTAGGAACATTTACAGTTTCTATGGAAGTACATAAATACAGGGTGACAAATATTGATCTGTATGAAAAGAATGTAAATTAGTTACAAACTACAGACATTCGTAGTAAACGTTACTACAGATATTCGTATTTAGGCTATGACATGTTCGATTTGCTGCCAATCATTGGCGATGATGTGGCACCGACGAATAGCGGAATTTTGAATGAGCTGCTGAACTGTCGGAACACCGATGCTGTCGACGACCTCCTGAATGGGTGTTTTCAGCTCAACAATGGTTTTAGGATTATTGCTCTACTCCTGCTCCTTAATATAGCTGTTCAAGAAAGGGAGTCGCATGTGTTCAGATGCAGGTGTGGTTACACGACAGTAACATCGCTGTAATGGTCTGTCCTGATCTGAATCCTACAGAACACCTTTGAGATGTTGGCCAGTCGAGGCTCATGCCAGAGTGCGGTCGCCAAAGTGCTCCTCCAGGACATCAAACATCCTGGTTCCACATCGAGCTCTTCCATTAACCACTTTCAATTACGTTGTCACCATCTAAGCCAACAACACTTTCTAAACTGTCCTCACACCATTTTAAAACAGTATTCCGAAAATCAGGGTCAGTAACATAAACAGTAGGTAAAGACTCGTCTACTGAATCTACAATGCAAAGTCGCATGTGCGGTCTCAAAGACCGCTTGCACGAATGAAGTGGTGATAAGTATAGTTTTCACGTCACATTACAGCGGCTACTGACAAAGGAAAGCTTCGGGAATAAACAACTACAAACGCTGTAATCTCCTACCTTAAACCTACGCAACAGAGTAACAATAAACACTACCGGTTTGTGAACCTCCCCCTGAGACGTTTACAATTAACTTTTCCCCACGACATTTAAGTCTCATCTTTGTCTACGATAATGTTGGAATCTGAAGATATGAACCAGAGTTTGTGCCACCGCCGCGACTTGAACCCAGACCCCCATGCCTCATAGGCAGGAATGCTGACCATTACAGCACCGCAGCGCTATGGCGAACATTGATGCACAGACTTCCCAACTCCAATGCTCTTCCCAGAGCAAACTTCTACTCACATCTTCAGCTTATTTTCCCCCTAAATCGGCAGTATTCCCAGGGCTCTCCAGCAACTGAAATAGTACCCTAGCGTTGGAAGAAATTGGGAAGTCTTGCGCCTCAGGAGATCTTCTAATTAAATTTTCCCATAGTAGTTTGTGCAGGAATATTAGCCACGGTCATGCCGAAAAAGCAAGGAGAACTGTGTTCACCTGTTCCTGCTAGCTTCCTGCATTCGGCCTACCCCTCACGTTTCAGGAGCAGATCGACGCGCCGACTATCCAGGCGGGATACGAAACAAACATTGCACGGGCTCGCTGAGGGTGATGCGGGGGTAACCGTTGCTCGTGGAGCACTGGGCACACGCCGGTGCTTGCCGCGGCCCCTTCGCGGGCAATACGCCACCCAGCGCTTGCTCTTCAAAACCGGGTGTGCGAGTGGACCTCGCGTTGCCAGGTCCCTCGTGTCAACCAGTCTCCCGCATTCCTCGATCGAGAGAATATAAACACTCGTCGTGATGCCTGTTTCGAAATCGTTCCCTGAGCAACTCTTTAGCAGTGAGAGCATCGCAACGTACTTCTCCGCACACGAGGTCCATGGTGTCAACCAATCCTGCGAAACAGCACCGCTACTGTACTGTACGTCTCTGAACAGCACTGAGTAATGAATGGCTCTTGTGATATTCGCTATTTTTGGCTTCATTGAAACAGCAAATAGTTAACACTTTCAGCCAGAAGGAAAATACTTGTTTATAAAGAATGATTGATGTATAATGAGCCGTCGCATAGCGACTGTGGAGTATCCTAAATAATGTAATTCGTTGTCTTTGGGCGGCAATATAAGCAGAAGAATACGGATGGATATGCGATCCTTCACTATTTTGTTCGCTGGAAAACAAATGAAGCCTTGAGCGCAAAAGACTTGTACTGTTTTTCTTAAGTAAAACGGACGCAGATTTGTGGCAGTCTGATCCAGTTTGTACTAAATATATAAAAACGTGTTAGGTCTACGTTTGAGTGAAGTGTAAAAAGAACTGTTATATCTTATCGTGACGACGCACGAGCGACTCAAAGAGCACAATGACTATATAAAAGAGCGCTCATTGGGCATGAAACGGACATAAAAATCTACCGTCATGGTTCAAATGGCTCTGAGCACTATGGGACCTAACATCTGAGGTCATCAGTCCCCTAGAACTTAGGACTACTTAAACATAACTAACCTAAGGACATCACACACACCCATGCCCGAGGCAGGATTCGATCCTGCGACCGTAGCGGTCACGCGGTTCCAGACTGAAGCGCCTAGAACCGCTCGGCCACACCTGCCGGCTCTTCTGGAAATGCTGAATCAGTTAGCAGTGCTCATTCCTATCATCTCCTCAGTATTATTTTCATTTTAACTATGCGTTTTGCTAAGGTTACAGACACCAAGATCAGCAGTCCAATGTGCGTGTTGCATTGACAAAAAGAAAACTGATTTATCGTCTTCTTGCATCCGCTTTAATATTGAATTTCCCTTTTGTTTTTGCGCCCTTACGAACTTACTAGTTCCTTAGGAATTTTTTTTGTCATAAAAATAACTTCACGACCGGGTTTGATCGTATCTACGATCATGAAGTAATTAGAAAGACGATAATGCAATTTCTTAATCAATAGCACGCAAGCTGTGACTGCTTCAAGCCACGCGAAACTGCAAGTAAAGACTATTCTCGTCATTTTTAACTGTTTTCCGTCTTATCCTTTAGTTGCTTTAAATTCATGGAGGTATGTGCCGTCTATGCAACTAAATGAAGGCAGTTTGTTTGTTGCCATACGCGTTTCGCTTCATTTATTTGGGAAGCATCATCAGTGGCCTGAAATACATGTTTCTTTTTATATATACAATAAGCGTATTATCTACTAGATATGATCTGTTGATATATTACATTTTGTCGGGTTTTTTTTAGGTTAGAAGCAACTTTTGTAGCACAAGTTCCATAAAATGATGTATCTTTCGTTTTACTTACGATTTCCAGCGCTGCTAACACATATATGTGTTTCTGGAGATGTATTTGCTGGTCTTCATGCTCCTGTTAGCCGAATCAGGTGTTGTTTAGCCATTTGTCACATCACATTTCACTTTCATTGCCATTTGGCGATCAACATATGTGTGTTTGCAGTGTGTAGTGTTGCCAACTGTTGTTATGTGTTTGTCTTTTGTTTCTGTTGTGTTTTGTGGTTTTATTTGTTGTGTGTCTGTGTGTGTGTGTGTCTGTGTGTGCAATTCTCACTTTTTTTTAAATTTTTTATCTGTGGGTTCATGTGTTTGTCTGTGAGTATGTGTGTAGTGTTGCCAGCTGTTGTTATGTGTTTGTCTTTTGTTTCTGTTTTGTTTTGTGGTTTTCATTTGTTATGTGTCTGTGTGTGTGTGTGTGTGTGTGTGTGTGCAATCCTCACTTTTTTTTAATTTTTTATCTATGGGTTCATGTGTTTGTCTGTGAGTATGTGTGTGTGTATGGGGGGGGGGGGGGGGAGCGATTTTAATTGTTTCTCTATCCCTCTGTCGTCTATTTCGATATCTACCATTTTGTCATCTATGCGACAATCTAGAGGAGGACCTACAGTGCAGTCTTCCTCTGTGAAACAGCTTTGGAAGAAGACATTTAGTATTTCGGCCTTTAGCCTGTCATCGTCTGTTTCAGTACCATTTTGGTCAAAGAGTGTCTGGACATTTTGTTTTGATCCACCTACTGGTTTGACATAAGACCAAAATTTCTTAGGATTTTCTGCCAAGTCAGTACATAGAACTTTACTTTCGAATTCATTGAAAGCCTCTCGCATGGCCCTCCTCACACTACATTTCGCTTCGCGTAATTTTTGTTTGTCTGCAAGGCTTTGGCTATGTTTATGTTCGCTGTGAAGTTCCCTTTGCTTCCGCAGCAGTTTTCTAACTCGGTTGTTGTACCACGGTGGCACTTTCCCATCTCTTACGATCTTGCTTGGCACATACTCATCTAACGCATATTGTACGATGGTTTTGAACTTTGTACACTGATCCTCAACAGTATCTGTACTTGAGACAAAACTTTTGTGTTGAGCCGTCAGGTACTCTGTAATCTGCTTTTTGTCACTTTTGCTAAACAGAAAAATCTTCCTACCTTTTTTAATATTCCTACTTACGGCTGAAATCATCAATGCAGTAACCGCTTTATGATCGCTGATTCCCTTTTCTGCATTAATGATTCAAATAGTTCGGGTCTGTTTGTCACCAGAAGGTCTAATATGTTATCGCCACGAGTCGGTTCTCTGTTTTCAGATAAAGCACTTAAAAATATTTCACTGGATTCTTTTTCCCTACCGCCCGTTATGAACGTTTGAGTCTCCTAGTCTATATCCGGCAAATTAAAATCTCCACCCAAAACTATAACATGGTGGGGAAATCTACTCCAAATATTTTCCAAATTATTCTTCAGGTGCTGAGCCACAACAGCTGCTGAGCCCGGGGGCCTATAGAGACATCCAATTACCATGTCTGAGCCTGCTTTAACCGTGACCTTCACCCACATCATTTCATAATTCGAATCTCCGTCAATTTCCTTCGATACTATTGTACTTCTTATCGCTATAAACACGCGTCCCCCTTCACTGTCCAGCCTGTCTCTGCGGTATACATTCCAATCTGAGTTTAGGATTTCATTGCTGTTTACATGTGGTTTCAGCCAACTTTCTGTCCCTAGTACTATATGGGCGTTGTGACCGTTTATTAATGAGAGCAGTTCTGGGACCTTTCTATAGACGCTCCTGCAGTTTACTATTAGCACATTAATATTGTTATTCCCTGTTGCATTTTGCCTACTCCTGCCTTGCCGCGTCTCAGGAGGCGTCTTGTCGGGCTTAGGGAGGGAATTCTCTAACCTAAAAAAACCGCATGTGCACTCCACACGTACTCCGCTACCCTCGTAACCGCTTCCGGCGTGTAGTGCACGCCTGACCTATTCAGGGGGACCCTACATTTCTCCACCCGATAGCAGAGGTCGAGAAATTTGCACCCCAGCTCTCCGCAGAATCGTCTGAGCCTCTGGTTTTAGCCTTCCACTCGGCTCCAAACCAGAGGACCGCGATCGGTTCTGGGAACGATACTACAAATAGTTAGCTCTGATTCCAAACCGCGAGCGAGGCTTTCCGCCTTCACCAACTCCGCCAACCGCCTGTACGAACTGAGGATGACCTCTGAACCCAGACGACAGGAGTCATTGGTGCCGACATGAGCAACAATTTGCAGTCGGGTGCACCCAGTACTCTCTATCGCCGCCGGTAGGACCTCCTCACCTCGGATGAGACCCCCCGGCAAGCAGACAGAGTGAACACTGGCCTTCTTCCCCGACCTTTCCGCTATTTCCCTAAGGGGCTCCATCACCCGCCTAACGTTGGAGCTCCCAATAACTAATAAACCCCCCCCCCCTCCCCCGTGTGCCTCCTCGGAACAGTTTCAGGCATCTGAATAGGGTCACGTCGTTGCCCTGTGGGAAGCTGGATGCAGTAATGTTCGGAGTGCTGCACATTCTGAGCGCAGTGCCTCGGTATTGTCGGAACCGCGCTGCTGCTACTGTCGCAGGTTCGAATCCTGCCTCGTGCGCGGATGTGTGAGATGTCTTTAGGTTAGTTAGGTTTACGTAGCTCTAAGTTCTCAGATGTTAAGTCCCGAAATGCTCAGAGCCATTTGAACCTCGGTATTGTCACTGCTTCTACAATGGTTGTGGAACGTAAAGTGTGCTGTACTGGAGTTCGACGTTATTTGAATCGTATGCGAGTGATGTACATAAAATACTATGTACAGTAGAGCGGCGATTATCGAAACGTCGGTCAGCCGAACGCCCGCTTACCCGGACTGTGTACTCGCCCGCACCTGTTACTCTCCACCTTCCCCCTCACTCCCAGACCAAGTTTCACACAGTAGTCGCTGGCGGAACATTGCTTCTAATGGGGCCTTCACAAGGCGCTGCTGACAGGCCGAGCCGCCAGTCGCTGTGTTTCAACAATCGTCACACTTTGTCGGCAGTAGAAGTAGCGGCAGTATCACAGCTGTTCACAGCAACAGCTGCGCCAGCTCAGAGTTGAGGCGCGCAGTCTGAAGGATTGCGCGTTCCCAGGAAGAGCTTCTCACGGTGTAAACACTCACCTTCCATTCTCTGTTACGACCCCTTAACTTCAGCTCGAGTGCGCTAGCAACAAGTTCTCTAATTATGGACCTCTTACATAACCCTCCACTGGGGGGCAAAAATTTGGCAGCGATGGTGAGTCAATTGGACTTGCCATGAGCAACCAATTTTTCTATAATCTATTTAGTTTACTAAGGCTACAATCACAGAGTATATACATCATTGATAAGTAAAGAACATATTAAGAAATTAGAGTGCACATGCACTGAGTACCAAAACATATTCAGAAATGACGAAGTATTTACACAATGACTACAAAATATATTAACAAAATAGAGTGCACACGCACTGAGTACAAAACATATCATTTTACAAGAATTTATATGCACTGTATAGCCTTTATTATTTTACAGGAACTAGGAAAGGAATGGGAAGGATTGCATCATGGTTGTAGCACAGTAGGTTGCACGTAGCTGCACTGAAAGTCCATATCTTTTTACAGACGCACAACACCAAGTGAGACAATCTGAAGTTATCTTCCCTGAAGTATTTATCAGTGTAGCCAAGACACTGAAATGTTGTATTAATATTCAATGTTATCATTTTAGGAGTACATTAGGTACTCCAAACAGTAGGACCATAATAACATCTCAATCGTTCAAGGTGGTGGACAGCTTGATATGTCAACACTATATTCTTGTAGAATCCATACTCTTACAGCAACGTAGAATTAGTGCAAAAACCAATATAGTGCTCCATGATCATGAGGATGGACAGGATAAACGGATATTGCAGTAATTGGGTCAGAAGGTGAAGGACACATTAAGTCTTATGCTAGTCATCATAGACTTACACTAATGTACCAACCAATATGAACAATATTGAGTATTACGAAACACTATTCATAACTCATCTGACTGAATCAGTGGCATTCATTGGCCAGTTACAAAGTATTCATATAGTGTTACAAAACATTATTCAGTGTTATTCACAAATCATCATTTAAAACAGGAGCTATTGAGTTACTGACATTCATTGGCTAGTTACAAAACATTATTCAGTGTTATTCACAAGTCATTCAGTGGCATTTATTGGCCAGTTACAAAAGTATTCATATAGTGTTACAAAGCATTATTCAGTGTTATTCATAAGTCATCATTTAAAAGAGGAGCTATTGTGTTACTCACATTCATTGGCTAGTTACAAAACATTATTCAGTGTTATTCACAAGTCATTCAGTGGCATTCATTGGCCAGTTACAAAAGTATTCATATAGTGTTACAAAGCATTATTCAGTGTTATTCATAAGTCATCATTTAAAAGAGGAGCTATTGAGTTACTCACATTCATTGGCTAGTTACAAAACATTATTCAGTGTTATTCACAAGTCATTCAATGGCATTCATTGGCCAGTTACAAAGTATTCATATAGTGTTACAAAACATTATTCAGTGTTGTTAACAAGTCATCATTTAAAACAGGAGCTATTCATTGTAGCATCAAGCTACTGGTGTTTATATATGATATCATGTAAGTGACATGAAACATATTTAAAATGTAAGACATTGGAAGTATTACTCAAGGTCGGTAGTCCAATAATACATAGACATAATGGAATCTATACACAGAAAATTTGTATATCTTTAGGACTAAAATATATCTTAAACTGGTAGCATTATTTAGTTGTATACTGGTAATAGTTGGGACTCGTAATAATTTTTTTTTAGCAATGCATTGCACTGGCATCGATAATTAATTGCTGGGGCATGAAAATATTTGCTTTTGACTTATTGCTGAAAATAAGGAGTATTAACGTCATTCGCCATGAGTCAGCTGTAGCACAGTTATGAACTAAGTACAATATATGTGATCACATTCATAAATGATAGACACAACTGGGTAAAAAAAATGCAAGTACTAGAACAGGTTTAATAAGTAACAGGTTTAGTAAGTATCATGAAAAGCTTCTCCTGGAAAAAATACAAAGTGGATTATTGAGCTGAAAGAAGTAATGCATATTGTGCTGAAAAGTAGAAAACTTCGAATTAACAGGTAATGAAAGGTGTACTTAATATGTATGTACTCTAGCTGTCTTTTCCAAAACATTCAGTCATTATACTATGTGACCTAAGACATACTGTCAAAAGGAACTGCAACAAATACTTAAATAACGACATAGCATTTCTTAACTAACAGTAAATATTATCATCATCTGCAAAGAAAAACTTCATTATTCATAATATCATAACTTCATCACTATAATCACCTGCAAAGAAAAACTTCATTATTCACATTAGCATATTCTTCATATAACTATTCGTCATCATTTATTATCATCTTCAAAAAATAGACACTTCATTATACATATTCATATTACCATTTTCTTCATACAACTATTCATTAGCATTCATTGCTTCATATAGTATTGAGTTTCTTACTTCTAGCATATTTCATCACTAAAATTAACATCTGTAGTTCTGTCTGACAGTCTGCATCAATCGCCTTGTATTCTGAAGGAAAAATAATTAGTCAAGACGGCTATCATACGATGTGTATAGTATATTCTGGTTAATGCTTGTTAATTCTGATCCATTTACTCTTCATGATAACATATTGCATTTTCTTTCCTTCATTCTGATGGTAAAATTTCCATTTCATAGTAAACCACTGTGGTTGTTTAATTCATTTCTTTTACACGGTATTGCTTTCTGAAAAATGATGAATAAGGATTAATATCTTGAATTTAATTCATATACCCATTAAATAAAAACTTGTTTCTAGTAATATAATTAAGCATACAGCATAGGTCAAAAACATAGACAGTTTTCAAGTGCAAAAAATGTACACACAGTATCATAATGTAGTAGCAAAAAATGTAAAATAGTCAACATGTTGAGATAACATAATGCAAAATGTTAATGTCAACTGCTGTTTGTTACATCTTAAACATTTCATAGTGCATACAAACAAAAATTCTACTTTCGACAGGAAAACAATCACACATACACAAAAAAAATCGAAAATGTACACAGTCTGATATATAACGACAAGAAAAGCGACCTGCTAACCTTACCGTGCCGGGCACTTGCCAGGAAAAAATATGATAATCATCAGTAAATAGTCACATAAATATCATTGCGTGAGTGCTCATATAAATATCAGGAAATGGCGGTACAGTGTGATACATCGTAAAGTATGTTCATTCAATAAAGGGTTTAATATTGGAAATATGGTGATTGCCTTTGCTTTTTCTGTTTCTCAAAGTTTCAACATGTACCACATTGGGATGAGGAATGCTGCGAATTCTGTATGGACCTGAGTATAGAAGTTCAAATTTACTGCATCTACTCTTTCCTCTGTTGGATAAATAGTGAGTGCGTACTAATATCTTCTGTCCTATGTGAAAGTCACGGCGTGTACAAATCTGTTTGTGCTGTCTTCTCCGGCGCTCTGCGGCACGTTTGATGTTGTTGAGCGCAATCTCAATTATTTCATGGTGGCGTAGTCGACGAGATGTAGGAAAGGATATTAATTCTTTAATTTTATTAGGTGGTTCAACATTTTTCAATATAACAGTCGGAGATAGCATAGTAGATTCATTTGGTATGGAGTTAATTACATCCTGGAATGAGAGTATGTGTGTATCCCAAGCAATATGTCTTTTATGGCAGTACATTCTACACAGTTTACCAATTTCTTTCATCAGTCGTTCACAAGGGTTCGAAGAAGCGTGATACTTTGATATATAGATCGGAGAAATGTTTCTAGCTCGTAACATACGTGTCCATATCGGAGATCAAAATTGTGGTCCATTGTCGGAAATTACTTTCAATACATGCCCTACATGAAATAAAAAATGTTTTACAAATGCAGTCGAAATAGATTTAGCAGTAGCTTTGCGCAACGGAGTGAAGGTAACAAATTTCGAAGTGAGTTCAACAGCGACAAAGATGTAGCAAAAACCTCTTAGTTCTGGGAATCGGTCCAAAAATGTCTACAGCGGCCATGTGTCTCAATTTAACAGGTACAATGGGATGTAACGGAGGAATATGTGAAGTCGTGTCTGATTTAGCTTTCTGGCAGATTTTACATGACGCTAAAACTCGTCGAATACGTTTCTCCATGTTGGCAAAATAACAGTTCTGTCTCAGTATAAGAAAACATTTTCTGGCTCCATAATGTGCGTACCTTAAATGAGTATACCAAATTAATTTGTTAACAAGTTCGTCAGGAATGCATAATAACCAGTTGTTGCCGTCAGGGTGAGAGCGGCGAAACAGAATGTTATTGCGTACCGTGTAATGGTTTCTAATGGTAACGTTATTGTTATCTTGCCAAAGGTGTTTAATTTCTTTCCATACGTTGTCTTGACTCTGCTCTTGTGCTGTCTCGTAATGACGATGAAATGAAGTTTTCAAATGCGACTTGTTGAATATACTTGAGCCTAGAATTTGCTTGGCAGAAGCTGGTTGCGCTGTCTTGCTGATTGTTGCAGAGAGAACGGGATAGTGCGTCTGCTACAATATTTTGTGTACCGGGAATGTGAACAATTGTAAAATTAAATTCCTGTAAATACAGTTTCCATCTGCTTAATCTGTCATGTATAAATTCAGCGGAAAGTAAAAACTGGATAGCTCTATGGTCTGTGTAAACGGTAGTATGTCTTCCATAAAGAAAATGCCTAAATCGTGTAAATGCCCATACAACACATAATGTTTCAAGTTCTGTAACAGAATAGTTGCGTTCAGCAGGTAACAGAATGCGACTTGCAAAAGCGATGTTTTTAATTACTGTATTACCGTCTTCTTGAATTTCCTGAAAAATGTGTACGCCTAAAGCTGTGTTAGAACTGTCGGTGGCAATGGAAACATTTCTAGTGAGATCTGGGTGTGATAAAAGTGGTGCGTTCAACAAAGCTTGTTTCAGATTGACAAATTCAGACTGCGCTTGGCTATCCCAGGACCAAATAGTGTTTTTACCCGTCAGTTGGCATAATCGAGGGGTGTCTAAAGCAGAGTAATGAATAAATTTACGGAAAAAGTTAATTAAACCCAGAAAGCTGCGTAATTGTTTCTTCGTCGTTGGAACAGTAATGTCACGTAAAGCTTGAAGTTTTTCCGGGTCAGGCGCAATGCCTTCTGCTGAAATTACATGTCCAAGAAATTTTATAGAAGTTTTGCCAAAGTGTGATTTGCTAAGATTAACTGTCAGTCCTCGTGCACGAAAAGTTTGCAACAATTGTTCCAGAATCAAATTGTGTTCAGACCAGTTAGCTTCTGCAATAAGAATGTCGTCTACATACGTTGTGATTCTGTCTTTTAATTCTGTCGGAAGTATACTATTCAAACCGCGAATAAATGCTGCTGAAGAAATTGTTAAACCGAACGGTAATTTGCAAAATTGATACCAGTCACCAAAACAGAGAAATGCTGTGTACTTTCTGCAGTTCGGATGGAGCTGAATTTGCCAAAATCCCGATTTCAAATCTAATGTGGAATAAATAGCAGTACCATGAAATTTCTGGAGAAGTTCTTCTAGTGTTTGTGGGCGATCTGTTTCATTAATAATAATGTCGTTGACATGACGCGAATCAAGTACGAGTCGAAGTGATCCATCCTTTTTCTTAACAATATGGAGCGGGTTTATCTACGGGCTAACTGCCGGTTCAATAATACCTTGGTCCAGCATAGCTTGCAATTCTTTCTTAACCTGTTCTCTGTGGATATAAGGAATGGGATAATGTTTAGCTTTAAATGTGTCATGCTGTTTAACTTGAAATTCATACATGAAACCGGACATAGTACCAGGCATGTTGTCAAAAACTGGAGCTTTCTGTAAAAGAATTTTGCGTAGTTGAGTACGTTCAACATCTGTATTTGCACTGCTTTGTTTTACTTTCTCAGAAATCATTTGCATAACGTCGTAGGCGCCTTCGTCTGGTATATTATAGTTGTGTACGAACGTATCTGTGAACAATGTGGAATGAAAGTCTATGTTACGTGATGCAGAAATGACCTCTGTGCGATTAATTGTTTGTTCTTCTGCAGATAAAGAGTGCTGAAAATCTAATGCCAGTTGTACATTTTCATCTTTTAACATTAAATAGGAATTTTGAAAGTCAATAATTGAGTCGTGTTGTACCAAAATAACGTCTGTTGTCAATAAGGGAACAATCCAAAAATTTGAGTGGAACGTATGACCTGCAATACAGAATGATAGGTGTGTCTGTAATTTTACATCTAGTCCTTCATCAGATACTGCTCCTTTTACTTTAGCTTTACCTAATGGTAACGTAGGATAAGTATTCTCTTCGTTACATTCGTTGAAAGTTTCCTCATTTATAACTGACATAGGTGATCTAGAGTCGATTACTGCTGAAAATGTGGATGATCCAATCTTTACTTCAATGACAGGGTGGGAAATGGTTTTTTGAATGACTGGTTTTTTCATGCAAAAGAGTGTCTTTGATGTCAAAAGTAATAACATTTTAGTGAATAACATTCTGCGTGTCAAAAGTAGTGCTTACGTTGTTGGAAGATGCAACCTGTACTGAATCTAGTCAAATTCTTTCTGACGTGCTGTTATTTGCGGGAGGATGCTGTGGCATTTCAACTATTTGTACTGTTCTGTTATTTCTTCCTGACGTATTAGGTTCGGGATGATACCGACTTTCTGGTTCATTCATGATAATCTGTTGTTGCGGATGATTCTGCTGCTGGTAAGACCGACTGTTACGCTGAAAACTGCGCTCATTACTTTTACGTCTGTCATGATAGTCATTACTATACGGCGCATTGCGATATGAGTTGAAATGGTGTGTTCTCTGTACGTAGTGATTTCCTTGTTGCTGTGCGCTACTATTTGGTGGAGCCGACGCTATACGTGTAGGCGGCGAAACATTAAAGCTTGGTTGACCTTGCAGACTGCATTGTTGGTTAGGTATGCTAACCGGCTGCTTTTGATGCTATTGTGGTGAAAACCCTCTATTGTTGCCAAAATGTGTCTGCGATTGCTGAACATTTTATACATACTGATGATTAAAATTTTGTCTGTTATTAAAATTATGGTGGTTGTCATTCCTGGAGTGTCTAACGAAAACTGTCACTTTCGATAAAACTTGTCATATCAGGTTTTCATTACTCATTCTTAATCCTAGGTAGATCGATAGTTGAAGAGCTGTTTTGATAGATATAAAAGATAGTAGAAGAGGAGGCAGCAGTGCAGAAAACTAAAGATGAAATAGCACTACTACGGCTCGGGGCCCTGTGCACGCTACGGCACATATTCATCGAAGTGCAATGAATCCCCTGAGGTCTCTTACGCGCTGCAAATAAATTTTATTTTCTGCGTTACAGGCAATGCCGGTGAAAATTCAAAAACAAATTGTCGTATCCATTCAAATTCTAGTTTCTGCATTACAGGCCAAGCTGATGAAAATACAAAAGCAAATTGTCGTATCCAGTCCAAAGGATGTATTTGTGTTCTGTCATTTTTAAATACCTTAAATTTCATAACGGACAGAAAGTGCTTGTAATCAAAATTTTCGTCTCTGAATGTCTGAACAGGTTCAGGACTGTATTATAATCTGTTTGTCTGTGACTGTTCGGAATCTAAGTCACGTACTCTCTGTAAATTACCTAAATTGTACTGGCTGTGTGAGTGTGAGAAATGTTCGGAATGTGGCGTATGCTGTGATGTGTTAAAGGCTGACATATTTTTCATCTCCGACAATTCGTGCTGCAAAGATGACAATTTTCTACGTAATGTATTATTGGACGAATCTATCTCACTAATCGTTTGCTGTAAATTTTGGAATTCGGGTGTTTGATTAAACGAAACTGGTGATTTATCG
Source organism: Schistocerca gregaria (assembly GCF_023897955.1). Lineage (NCBI taxonomy): Eukaryota > Metazoa > Arthropoda > Insecta > Orthoptera > Acrididae > Schistocerca > Schistocerca gregaria. The sequence continues at coordinate 93,175,757 of NC_064929.1, read as the reverse complement.
TCTGATTTGGTGTCATTGTTATTTTCGATAACGTCAATACGACTGGCCAATTCATCAAATTTTTCAGTCAATGCTTTAACCTGATCATCATTTTTAGTGTCACAAGCATTAATTTGTTTTTGGATTTAACGGGTAGTTTTGTTCAATTTCTTAACATCTGCTTTAATGGCATCGAGATCCTGTATTAATTCTAATTGTTCAAGTCTGTTGGTCATTATCTGAAAGTCTACTGTGTGTGTGTGTGTCTGTTTTTGTTTTAAGATCGGAGATTTCATCATGCAATTCGGTGTTCAACTGTTTAATAGTATTGATTTCGTCTGATACTGTAGCAATGTTATTGTCTACGTATGTTTTTGCTTTCGTAAATAATTTACGCTTATCTTCCTGTCTCTGTGCAGTAATTGTTTCCATGACTTGTTTCTTTACTTTGTTCTGTTCCTGTATGAATTTACGGTAACGCGTTTCACTGTTTTGTAGGTGGTGATTAAAACGTTCGTCAATTAGGCTGTTCTGTTGTTCGAATTTCTTGTCTACTTTCGCGTCCAACGTGTGTGAAAGTTCTACTGACATTAATTTAAACTCGTCGCGTAACTGTGTTACGTTTGCAGAACATTGTTTAGCGACTGCACTAATTTCATCTCTAAGTAATTTAGTTGTGGCTGCATGTGTATTACATCATTCTTGTGCCACAGATCTACTTTCTTCACTACTATTCCTAGCACAAGCCTTAATTTCCTCACGTAATCGTTTTTTAGTTTCATTATACTGCTCGGCAACGGCTGTAATCCGTTCAGTAAGCTGTTCAGTAGAGGTGTCAAGTTTTTCATTAATCTGTTTGGAATTGTTGTCTAGTTTTTCATTAAGTTGTTTGGAATTGTTATCTAGTTTTTCATTAAGTTGTTTGTAATTATTATCTTGTTTTTCATTCGACTGTTTGGAATTGTTGTCAAGTTTTTCATTAAGTTGTTTGAAATTGTTGTCTTGTTTTTCATTGAATTGTAGCAGTAATGCTACAACTTGATCCAAGCCAAAATTACCGACTCTATTCTCTGTACTGTGTGATGGTGTGTCTGCATTTGTCACGTTTTGTGAAACCATTTGGTCATTGTCTGATTCACGAAAAGGTTTGCTAATTGGACGTGCACTGTGGGTCACTACCTCGGAATCAAATAAATCTGACGTATTTTGACTACATTCCTCATCTTCGTGAGAAAAATTTATCTGTTCACTGTGTAAATTTTGCAAATCAGGTGAGTTAAACTGGACAGCGTTCATTGTAACGGAATGTTCCGCGTCAACAATTATCGTTAAATTTACAGTGCACACAATTGAATTTGTTTGCACATAATTTAGATTATAATCATAACTGGTGGTCGGTACGCACTGATTGTCTGTAACTGGAGGATTATCATCAAGACAATGAGTGTCGCTAGTATTATCAGTCAAATTATTAAAGTCGGCTTTTTCACTCATTACGACTCGCGATGTACTGTTAGCAGTTTTTCGCGGCATTTTCACAACTCAAAGTTAAGCACAAAATCAAACAAAGACAAACCAAAAATGGAACAAATACAGTTACAACAAAGAGCAATAAATTGCCGATGATCTGTGAAAGAAAACGTGACAAATTAGTAAATGCGTTGCGCCAGATGCAAACTACTTTTAATATTAAGTAAATAAGAGCAGATATATAGCTGACCACTTCTCAGAAATTCACAAAAATACGATCCTGGCCGGTTGTCGTCAAGTGTAACCTCCCCACAAAATAAAAAATAATATGAATAATATTCTCATTTAGCGTAACTACCCAACAGTGAAAATATAATACAATGTGACAAACCTATAACCTTTCAATAATTGACAGTCAAGTTAACCTAGTAAATTTTGGACGTCAGCAATGCTGCGTCATGGCCCTGATACATCATTCTGAATAAGCTGACAAATCTTACCTTAATTAGGTCGGCGGATAACGCGTATATATCTGCTCCTATAAGAAATTTTCCTGGCGCAGCTAAGTGCAATGCTGGCCGATAGATTTGTCTTATAAAAAAGGAAAGAACTGACTTTTCTTTTCAATAATTGGGATTGCGACAAATGTCAAAAGTTACTTTTTATGAGAAAGATTATTATTAACAGATTTTTTTAAACATTTACATGGGACTTTATTAACAATACTACATATGCGCGAGGCTGCTTTTACGTTATCCTACAACGCTCAGGCTCTGCCATCGCTGCACACAACCAGCCTAGCCAACACGATACACCAGACACGACTACTTGCTAGCAACAACTAACTGCAACTGCTACACAGTTCCTACTGCAGTCAATACTACTCTTTGGTCTCAGATTCTCTTCTAGCTTACATATCGCAGGCAGCGCGTGAGCAATACATCGAAATTACATCAGCTCGAGTGCGCTAGCAACAAGTTCTCTAATTATGGACCTCTTACAAGTGTACGCTAGTTACTAGAATCTGTTAAATGACTATACAGAGTTAGTTCAAAGAATAATAGCTTTTGAAAGTAAATTCCAGTAGGAAAGAGGTTTTCTTCAAGTGAAATGTTCAGTATAAGAAGTGTGTGCTGTAGGATCTAAGTATTTTAGTCTATACGTTTGTTGATCATGGAAAGCGCTTTTCTAAAGGTCCCCCTGGCCAATTCTTTTTTTTTTTTAGCTTCTTTGAAGCTCTGTACTGGGCTCTTTTAAAAACATAATTTATACCGCTGTAGTCCAACATTGTTTACGTGGAGTAATATTTATTTGAAACCACAGCAAAAAAATAGACAAAATTCAGACTTCTGCTTTCCAATACTTAAGTGTATCATTGCCTGGATAGGCTGGCGAGCGTTAGTACATATTGTAAACCACTAATTGAATTTGGAACTGAGTTGTCCTAGCTTCAGTGTAATATTATTCATACAAACCGCTGGTAAGATCTTAGGAAAAGAAGTGAACAATCTGATTAACTTTACAATTAGACACAACGCGCTGTCAAATCCTGTAAAAAGGGTAACTCCATTAATTAGCTTTTCCTATCAACAGGACTATCCTCCCATAATGTACTTTATTTGGAAACTAATAAATTTTAGTAAGAGGGCAACATAGATAGAGTGTTTTTATGATATTTAGGTAACAGCATACTAAATTACAATAGTAGTGGTAGGGTGGTACGGGACAGAGGCGCACGTCAGTATCAATCGACTGCGTGAGCGGCATTGGTCAGCCCAAATTAATGCAGGGCTGAAATCTCGGTACTTTTTACAGGTACTGCGTCATCAAGGCGATTCGAAAACATCTGCTTCTAGCAAGTGATACCACGACACAGCCAGGCACGGCTAATCCGGTATTGTGAAAGAGTTGACGGGGAGAGGAATGGCGTTCTGTGGTCTTCTCTGATACGCGTAGGCCCTGTGTGTGGGAGAGTGGCGGACGCAACCGCATGCACCGTGGACCTGGCGAGCTGGCTGTTGCAGGCGGTCACACGGGTCACACCGCGCGGTTCACGGAGTGCGTCGAGCTATCAGTTACAATCGGCGGTCACATCTGGTTTTTCTGCAGGGTACAGTAACCTGTACCCGCTACGTTGTTTATGGATTTATTTGACGACACAATAACCTGACCACGTTCGTAGTTCGTGAGCTCCGCGGAGCGTCGCATTCTGCTCTCTGACGATGTCTGATGACTACTGAGGTTACTGATATGGAGTACCTGGCAGTAGGTGACAGCAAAATGCACCTAATGTGAAAAACATATGTTTTTGGGGGTGTGCGGATACTTTTGATCACAGAGTGTATTATGTTCTATATATAATTTAAGACATTAAGAAACAAAATTTTATGAGCACCCTGTACTACAACACCCTTCCTCTTTGCTTCTAAGGCATGCCTCAGACGGCGACCGTTCGAGCTGATCTGTTCGATGTGGTTTGCAGACTAGTCACGAATACCGATATCCGCTCGCTTATTGCGTATCCTTCTCGCAATTTGTAATAAATATACAGGATGTATCAAAAATGTACGGCACGAGTTGCAGGACACATTCCTCACACACAGACAAAGAAATTATGTTCCGTGTACATGGGTGTGGAAACGCTGTATTTCCATTTGAGAGCTCAGTTTCTCCGACTCGTTAATCACGGGAAACACACACGAACAGTATGCACCAGCGTATCACACCCAAATCTTTCTCACAGGAGGTGTTCAATATGCCCTCCGTGGGCGTTGACACATGTGTCAACCCGCCCTCGTAATGACTCTCGGATGCGCTGATATATCGCCGGAGCACTGCGTATGCTTCCGAAGGCTTCCATAATGCGGGAAGGAGACTCTGAACGTCTTGCCCCCACAAATAAATGTCCAGTAGGTTTAGGTCCGGAGAGCGTGAAGGCAAAGGAACAGGTCTGTCTCTACTTATCCGTCTGTCACCGAATATATTATGTAGGAACCGATCTGCTAACAGATCGGGCAGAACATTACGATAACTTTGTCCGTTGAGCCTCGGTGGAAGCAAGTTAGGCTCTGCAAAACAGCCACCAACAATGTCAGCTAATTCGTACATGAAATGGGCGCCTATCCTCTTTACATTGCACGAGCCAAGTCTGTGATCAACTCTACGTTGCAACTCGTGTGCTTGTAACGGTCGTACTGAGCAGGAGATGTTACCTGTGAACGAGCGGTCTAAGGCGCTGCCGTCATGGACTGTTCCGCTGGCCCCCGGCGGAGGTTCGAGTCCTCCCTTAGCGTACCTTAGGTTAAGTAATGTGTAAGCTTAGGGACTCGTGACCTTAGCAGTTAAGTCGCATAAGGTTTCATACATTTGTAAACGAGCAACGACGTACGTCGCAAGGTGACTCGCACATATAGGAGAAAATTAGTTGCAACATGGAAAGAAATCGTTTCTAGACCCCTGTTCGTGTAACATAATTTCTTCGTATACTTGTGAGAAATGTGCCGACCAATGTGCCCTACATTTCTGTTTCACGCTGTATACCGTCGAATACCGGACGTAAGTTAATTCCCTATCACATGCCATTGGAACTGAAAGGCTATGTCGCACAACGGGTAACGCGTCAATGAATTAATATCAATGAGAGTTACGCAAGGTGAGCCACTCAGTTCATTGTATGATTGTCAAAATCCCTGTTATCCCACGCTCGTGGCGTGTTGCAGCGTTGCCGTGCTGGTAATGGCGGTCATGGTGGTACAAAATGGTCCAAGTGGCAGCGTCATACTGTTTGCAAATTAAAATGAACGTCACTCTATGTTCTTTGTGCACGTTCAACATTTATTTACTCGCAAACCCCTCTCTTGCCGGGAAACAGACAACTGTCTCATTTTTCTTCCGCTAAAACTGCTGATACCTTAAAGTACTGACAATTATTTTGCCAAATCCTACTCCTGGCGGGAAACTTTACCTAGAAAACGGTTGATTTCTTACGCGATGTTTTTCTGCGCGAAGAACATTCCCACGTATTGAAACATCAGCTTCCTAAGGTCTTCTACATCCCCGACAGGTCGAAGTAGAAAAGAATAGACATAAACGGAATACTTAAGCACGCTAATCTCAAATTTTGCGGTTTGGTTAAAGCATAACTCAATCCTTGAAAGTATCATTACTCTGACAGAGGTCCTACCGGGGCAGTTGTTTTCACATGCACATTCTTAGTTATAGCACAGTCAAAATAGTGATTCACGAACAAGATAGTGAAGTCGCAGCACGCCGCGCATTACAAATCAAATTTACTCTCCTCCAACCTCGACTAAATTCGGACCAAGTACGCTCAGCCCACATTGTCTGTGCAGCCAGAGAACACGAGATCCGCCGGAGTTTGAAAGTACTCACATCATACCCGTGCTTGTCCGTTCAAAACAATCACACGCAACTAATTTCAACTTAATATGACACTTCACTGTCTAACTGTCAAGTTGCAAAGTAGGTTAGATGTCAGATTAATGATGTTGCTCACGCAGCATATGTTGGCTTTATCGGGCAACAAAGTTATTAACTGTGGATGGTATCGTCAGAATGGAAATAATGAAGTCACTGTAAAAAAACACATTAATTTTGGCACTTATCTCGAACGGATTCCCCCATAGATTTCGTCGAATTTGTTACGGCTCATCTTGTTGATTCTAGGGTGATTCCACTTTGACTGCTAGAACGTCCAGATCTGTATTTTAGCAATATTTGAAGACCTAAGAGATGCGTTTTCAGGAAATTCTTAATGGTCAAAGAATCCCAGATCAGAACTATGGTATGGTAGAAATAATTTTTGACTTGGTGCTCACAATCCACATTTTTATTAAACTTCTTGTAAATTCACGTATACTTCTTCTTAATTGACACATCATCAAGAAAACAGTTTTGTATCAATCTTCATATATTTAATTTCCATTTTAACCAAACACAAAGCGAAATAACAACTTAACTTCTGCGAAGTGAAACAAAGACTACTCTGCGCGCATTCGCGCCAAAACGGTTACAAGTACGTCAAAGATTATGACAGTCTCACAGAAATGAATACCCACAAGAACCATATCACGGCAATACTTCGATACATCGGAGTTCCTATACATTAATAAAACCAAATGTGAATATTGTCCCAAAAATATGTCTGTCACTTCGCAGAAAAGTAGTACGATATTACTGGTATCGAGAACTGGGGTTGGATTGCCGTAATAGTCACGTAAATAAAGAACCATTACAACTCGCATGTAACCTCAGCTCAATACTAGCACACGCAAAAATTACTAGCAAGCCTGGTTGCAGAGCAAGTTCTTTGTATCAGACAAGGTGCGGGGTGATCTTCTCATTTTGATCTTTGAATGTCATCGATATGTAGGTCAGAGAGAGCGCGAGTTACGTTACTTTTAAACAATCTGTAGTCTTGTCACAGGATCTTTGCCTCTGCGCAGTCTTAGATGAGGTGTGTTAGGTGGTGGACGTTTTTAGTAGCATTGTATGGACTAGTGACTGTATCTGTTATATGAAGAAAGGATGAATATGATGTAGACAACGAAATGTAAAAGAAGTATAAATTTTGAATAATCTGAGTGTTCTTTTTTTAGGGCAGCAAGGATAAATATGTTGTAGACATTGAAATGTAAGAGGAATATAAGCTCTGAATAATGTGTTTTCCTTTTTTTTTAAGAGAAGGAGGTAAATTTGCACCACTGCGCAACTAATTTGTCATAATGATTATTGTCAGCAGTTTAACTTGCTTAGAGCTTAGAGAAAGACCACCCCACTTTTCTGAATCATAGATTAACATATTACCTGATTAAGCTGTTTGATTTTTTATAGAAATTCTCTGTTAACATTGTACCGGGTAACTGCGCGGTCTAGGGCGCCTTGCCACGGTTTGCGCGGCTGCCCCGGTCGGAGGTTCGAGTCCTTGCTCGGGCCTGGGTGTGTGTGTGTTGCCCTTGGCGTAAGTTGGATTACATAGTGTGTAAGAGTAGGGAACGATGAGCTCAGCGGTTTGGCCCCACAGGAACTCACCACCTAACCGTTATCAGATCGTTGTTCACTTTCTTTAAGCAGACCAGTGTTAAGCGTGACGATCACGCCGAGTTTTACTCTGTCTTTCTGAACATAATATTTCGTTCAAAAATCGTTGTCTTGGAATAACATTTCATAGGAACGGTTACTGTCCCCGCCCCGCTGTTTATCATTACACATTACGACATGCAGTAGTTTCAATCTATATTTAGAAACAGATATCTCTCTTAGCCGCTGCCTGCTTACTATTTGCTGTTGTGCTTTCGAGAAACCTGCAACAATGGTGTCAAGACGCGAAGTAAGTGGAAATTTTGGTTAGGGCTAGACAATTGTTTTACTTCCGATGGGAATTTAATCCAAAGGCAGGCTGCATTCAGATCAGCGACAGCTCAGTTCCAGTTAGGCTCCGGTAGGTTATCAGACGAGTGTGAGTTCGATAACAGTTTGTGAATGCATAGTTTCGATTATACGCAGACTTTTGTAGTGTCTGAGATAATGTTGGTCTAAATTTCACACAGAAAAAGTATACTGGGCCCATACTAAGGAGCATGGCTGATTAAATCGTACCTTCTTAATTTTCCTAGCAAGTGAAATATAGAGATGGTCCTACTAGCATTATTTCCTAAAGAAGAGAGGATTAGTGTGTGCTGTAAGCTAAATGTCTCACGAACAGCGAAAACATCTCCAGTATCAGCAGTGGACTGCGCAGGCAGCGTGAAGCCACCTCCAACATCTGAGCGGATGACACACTCCATTCCATTCATCACCCAAAGCAACCACTTGAAGAAAACAAAAATGAATCACACCAATACAACCATGAGACAATGAACACAGTTGAGGGTTAGTGAAGGTGTGCCTTGAAAAATAAAATAGAACAATTTGGCCATCCCTGTTCCATAGCTCAGTTGTACCACTGTACGGAAAACCAGTAAAATTACCTGCACGAATCGTGCCATGCGGGCCTATGCAAAGTGGAAAAGGTGAAAAGGGAAGGTCGTACTCTTCCAGTACACAATTTTTTTATAATATACAGGGTGATGTTTCAGTGCAAGTGTCTGGTACAACAATAGCTATTGAAAAACGACTTTCATGGATATGAGTGCAAGGCATGGGCTCATAAAAGTGGATACTACGAGATATTGTAAAACTTGAGCAAATATACCTGGTGATCAAAAGTGAGTATAAATTTGAAAACTTATAAACCACAGAATAATGTAGGTAAAGACGTAAAAATTGACACAGATGCTTGGGGTTTTATTAGAATAAAAAAATTCACAAAATGTCCGGCAGATGGCACTGGACAGCAAAACGAATTTGGGCTACCGAAAATCCTAGAACTGCCGTGGAAACTCCATTGCACGACGAGAAAGTTACGGTATCGGTTGGATTTACCCCATCTACCGTTATCGGGCCTTTCTTCTTAGAAGGATGTGCGTAATTCTAGTTTTGAAACTGCTACCGTGACGGGTGAGAGGTACGCCGATACGTTACAGAATCGCATCATCCCCAGCCTGGCTGATAAACACCTGCTGGAACGTACGATGTTTATGCAGGATAGCGCTCCACCCCATATTTCTAGACGGGTGAAAGATCTCTTGCGTGCGTCGTTTGGTGATGATCGTGTGCTCAGCCGCCACTTTCGTCATGCTTGGCCTCCCAGGTCCCCAGACCTCAGTCCGTGCCATTATTAGCTTTGAGGTATCGTGATCGATTGACATCTCTAGGGGTGCTGAAGGACAACATCCGACGCCAATGCCTCACCATAGCTCCGGGCATATTTTACGGTGCTGTTCACAACGATATTCCTCGACTACAGCTATTGTTGAGGAATGATTTGAGCATTTCCTGTGAAGAACATCATCTTTGCTTTGTCTTACTTTGTTATGCTAATTATTGCTATTCTGATCAGATGAAGCGCCGTCTGTCGGACATTTTTTGAACTTTTGTATTTTTTTGGTTCTAATAAAACCCCATGTCATTCCAAGCATGTGTGACAATTTGTACATCTCTATCTACATTATTCCGTGATTTATTAAGTTTATACTGACTTTTTGATCACCCGGTATTTTCTTACGCAATCAATAACACGAAGAACCATCCTTTTGTGATTTTTCGCGTTACTGATTGCGTAAGACGTAATACGAGGCGTCCAACAAAAAGAAAACTTTGTGTTGAAACTAAACTTACGATTTAGAATGCCTCAATGTCCCATAGTTGTTAGTTTAGTGATCCTCTGCGTTACGTTCATACCAGCGATACTCCTTCTTCAGTATCTAATTTGGGTGCAGAGGTGTATCCACTGAAACGTTTAAGTATATGTATAAAACCATTGTCGATGCTAGGGCTGTTCATAAAATATCGACATGTCGACACATTTCCAGCATCATCGACATATAACGGCGATACTTTCACCCCGATATGCGATACATCGAGTGCCTATATTTTATATTATACTTTTTCGGAAAATATTTGAAGTCGTTCTTTTGAAATTGTACTAGGACCTAAATTAACTTTTACTGTGTGAAGGAGTCTTGCTACTTTCATCGCGTCAAATATTTCTCTTTGACTGCGTGAAGCAACTATATATGGCACAAAAGGACACCAATTACACGGGAGGGGAGGGGGGAGGGTGCAGATGTTAAGAAACTGCACATCAGTTGCGTTAAGAAACAATTTTCAACGCAGCTAGTGTGCCATTTCTTCACATCGGTTTGCTTCAAAAACAGTTGCTGAAACTGATGAACAAAAATCTAAATGACAAGATTTGTTTTTGCGGTGGGCCGAAACGTGTGAGGTGAAATGCGCTACCAACAGAAACTGCCATGTTGAACTTCACCACAAGTGCTAGGTCGCTGGCGTTGGCAGGGATGAAAAAACCAGGTCTGTCGACACGAAGTTTATCAAAACTAGACATGATTGTCGTAATGGGATTTCCGCGATCGTTCATTAAATAAAAATATGGCATTTCAGTCTTTGATCGCTATTTTTTATTTTCAGTGACCGGTTTCAGGCTAGCTGCCCTTCTTCAGATCATATATTGCAGTTAACAGAGTAACTTGTCAGTACAGAACTATCGGTTCGCTGACATTAGTTATGAACAGCGAACCAATAGTTCTGTACTGACAAGTTACTCTGTTAACTGCAATATATGATCTGAAGATGGGTAGCTAGCCTGAAACCGGTCATTGAAAATAAAAAATAGCGATCAAAGACTGAAATGCCATATTTTTATCGACACGAAGTGTTCCGGACAAATCCGATATGTGACGAAACTGAACGACGGGCCCATCGGACACCTTTTATTGTGCCACCTACGTGCAGTTACCGTTGTTACATAAGTGGTTACCACCGTGCGTGAACGTGCATCGTTTTCCTTTCAATTCTTGCCCTAAGGCAGGCTGCTAACTTATTGATGTACAGAAAATATAACACTAATAATAATATAATACCAATAAATGTAGTATATCAATACTGAGTATAAAGCTCTAAAACCAGGAGTATATACATAATGTGCAGACGAAATTTTTATGAGCAGGTACTCGATATTTTCTTTGCGTCCATATATCGATTTTCCAATATTCTTTGTTACTTTGAGAGATGCTAATGTTCCTTTTTTAATTATCCGATTCTCGATATTTTTAGAAATATCAACAGTCCAAAATATGAACAGTCCTTGTCGCTGCTTTCGGCATTGCGGACAGTCGCTGCCGGTGCGTTGGAGAATCACACCTCAAGGCCTGGAGAGGAGGTGCAGGTGGAGCCGGAGAAGTCGCGGACTGCAAGGCAGTCTGCTGCCCCGCAACTCAGTCGCTAAGAATCTTGTCGTCCGTTTCTTAAGACTCGTCTTTCACAGGAACGGGTCGAGGCATGAAGTCGAAATGCACATTGAGTTTCTCATTTTGAGAGAATTCAAGGGCGATCTGTTTGAGTGTTAAAACATTCAACAGAGAAGATGGCATTAAGTCTTTTTCTTTATTTAAGAGTAACGGTGTCAACAGACTATGCTGTCTTTAAATCTTTTGTTGTCACGCTTCTTCATTTTACGCTGATATCACGCAAGATGTGCTATTTTTATCCATTTGACATCTTGTGAGTGTGGTCAGCGTAAAATGGACATGTCTGACAAGAAAAGATTTTAAGACCTGAAGATGACATCTTAGTCTCTTCACACGAGTTATTTTAAATTAAAATAAATATTTTTATGCGATCTTGCTTGCTGAATGTTTTTTGAAATTTATGTCACATACTGAGCTGTGTAGTCCCCTGTATAGCTTCTAAGTCATTGTTGTCAAAAGCTACAGTCAAATATTTCGATAGTCGCAAAACTCTCTCACCGAAACCTATAGACGAATCATACATCCAAAAAAGGTTTTGACCCACCTCGGTTCCGAGAGTTCCGGAACCTGTACAGAAAATTGGAACAGAGATCAACATAAACATCATTTCCGCTCATGAAAACCACACATTGCATGATGTACTACAATACAGCGGGACCTTTAGAGGTGGTGCTCCCGATTGCTGTACCCACAGGTACGTCTAATACCCAGTAGCCTGTCCTTTTGCATTGATGCAAGCCTGTATTCGTCGTGGCATACTGTCCACAATTTCAGCAAAGCACTGCTGATCCAGCTTGTCCCACTCCTCAACGGCCATTCGGCGTAGATCTCTCAAAGTGGTTGATGTGTCACGTCGCCCATAAACAGACCTTTTCAATGTATCCCACGCATGTTCGATACGGTTTTTGTCTGGAGAACATGCTGGAGACTCTAGTCTAGCGATGTGGTTATCCTGAAGGAAGCCGTTCACAAGATGTGCACGATGGAGGCGCGAATTGTCGTCCATGAAGACGAATGCCTCGTGAATATGCAGCCGATATGGATGCACTATACGTCGGACTAGGTACTAAAATACATGGAGAAGAAATAAAAACTTTGAGGTTCACCGATGACATTGTAATTCTGTCAGAGACAGCAAAGGGCTTAGAAGACCAGTTCAACGGAATGGAAAGTGTCTTGGAAGGAGGCTATAAGGTGAACATCAACAAAAGCAAAACGAGGATAATGGAATGTAGTCGAGTGAAATCGGGTGATGCTGAGGGAATTAGATTATGAAATGAGACACTTAACATAGTAAAGAAGTTTTGCTACACTCCTGGAAATTGAAATAAGAACACCGTGAATTCATTGACCCAGGAAGGGGAAACTTTATTGACACATTCCTGGGGTCAGATACATCACATGATCACAATGACAGAACCACAGGCACATAGACACAGGCAACAGAGCATGCACAATGTCGGCACTAGTACAGTGTATATCCACCTTTCGCAGCAATGCAGGCTGCTATTCTCCCATGGAGACGATCGTAGAGATGCTGGATGTAGTCCTGTGGAACGGCTTGCCATGCCATTTCCACCTGGCGCCTCAGTTGGACCAGCGTTCGTGCTGGACGTGCAGACCGCGTGAGACGACGCTTCATCCAGTCCCAAACATGCTCAAAGGGGGACAGATCCGGAGATCTTGCTGGCCAGGGTAGTTGACTTACACCTTCTAGAGCACGTTGGGTGGCACGGGATACATGCGGACGTGCATTGTCCTGTTGGAACAGCAAGTTCCCTTGCCGGTCTAGGAATGGTAGAACGATGGGTTCGATGGCGGTTTGGATGTACCGTGCACTATTCAGTGTCCCTCGACGATCACCAGAGTGTACGGCCAGTGTAGGAGATCGCTCCCCACACCATAAGGAGAAGAAGGGCGCCCGTGCGGCCGGCGCAAAGAAGGCTGGCGGCGTGAAGGCGGCGACCGGTCGCAAGGCGGGCGCCGCCAAGAAGGCGTCTGCGGCGTCGGCCGCTCCCGCGGGTGCGAAGAAGGCGGCTGCGGCCAAGGCCAAGTCGCCGTCGAAGGCGAAGAAGGCCGCCAAGGTTCCGACGAAGAAGCCGAAGGCGCCGCGCCCGAAGAAGGCGACGACGACGCCGTCTAAGGCGAAGGCTTCGCCCAAGAAGAAGAAGTAAAAGGGAGAGGGAAGGGAAGGGTTGGCGCTTGACACCGTCGTCTCGTCCCGCCCTGTCGCCTAGTGGCCGGCGCGCAACAGAGGCTGTCGCGCGGTCCCGGACCAAAAAAAAACTATGCGGTCGTATGCAGTCCTGATTGTGGCGCTCACCTGCACGGCGCCAAACACGCATACGACCATCATTGCCACCAAGGCAGAAGCGACTCTCATCGATGAAGACGACACGTCTCCATTCGTCCCTCCATTCACGCCTGTCGCGACACCACTGGAGGCGGGCTACACGATGTTGGGGCGTGAGCGGAAGACGGCCTAACGGTGTGCGGGACCGTAGCCCAGCTTCATGGAGACGGTTGCGAATGGTCCTCGCCGATACCCCAGGAGCAACAGTGTCCCTAATTTGCTGGGAAGTGGCGGTGCGGTCCCCTACGGCACTGCGTAGGATCCTACGGTCTTGGCGTACATCCGTGCGTCGCTGCGGTCCGGTCCCAGGTCGACGGGCACGTGCACCTCCCGCCGACCACTGGCGACAACATCGATGTACTGTGGAGACCTCACGCCCCACGTGTTGAGCAATTCGGCGGTACGTCCACCCGGTCTCCCGCATGCCCACTATACGCCCTCGCTCAAAGTCCGTCAACTGCACATACGGTTCACGTCCACGCTGTCGCGGCATGCTACCAGTGTTAAAGACTGCGATGGAGCTCCGTATGCCACGACAAACTGGCTGACACTGACAGGGGCGGTGCACAAATGCTGCGCAGCTAGCGCCATTCGACGGCCAACACCGCGGTTCCTGGTGTGTCCGCTGTGCCGTGCGTGTGATCATTGCTTGTACAGCCCTCTCGCAGTGTCCGGAGCAAGTATGGTGGGTCTGACACACCGATGTCAATGTGTTCTTTTTTCCATTTCCAGCAGTGTATTTGGGGAGCAAAATAACTGATGATGGTCGAAGTAGAGAGGATATAAAATGTAGACTGCCAATGGCAAGGAAAGCGTTTCTGAAGAAGAGAAATTTGTTAACATCGAGTATAGTTTTAAGTGTCAGGAAGTCGTTTCTGAAAGTATATGTATGGAGTGTAGCCGTGTATGGAAGTGAAACATGGACAATAAATAGTTTGAACTAGAAGAGAATAGAAGCTTTCGAAATGTGGTGCTACAGAAGAATGCTGAAGATTAGATGCGTAGATGAGGAGGTATTGAACAGGCTTGGGGAAAGGAGAAGTTTGTCACACAACTTGACTAGAAGAAGGAATCGGTTGATAGGACATGTTCCGAGGCACCAAGGGATAACCAATTTAGTATTGGAGGGTAGCGTGCAGGATAAAAATCGTAGAGGGAGCCATGAGATGAATACAGAAGGATGTAGGTTGCAGTAGGTACTGGGAGACGAAGAAGCTTGCACAGGATAGAGTAGCATGGAGAGCTGCATCAAACCGGTCTCCGGATCGAAGACCACAACAACAACAACAGGTGCAAACATGTAACTCTTTTGTGTCGGTTGTGAATAAGTAGTTGCCACTATTTAAGTTCCAACCCTCGTGTTTACATACACGTGTAGAGCGGGCTTGTTGATTTAGGGGTAAGGTGCGTGCCTCGTAACCGAGACGTCGCAACGTCGAATCTCGGTCGGTCCACCGGTTTTTCAGTCTTTGTTTTTAACCAGTCCTTCAGCCCTCAGCGATGTGACGAGTCACCAGAAACAGCACGGGATTCGGATTTCGCGTTGATGCCGTGTAGATGCTCTTTCCCCAGTTGAGACAGGTTAGGAAGACGCATATCGCTGAAATGACGTTTATTATTCATGTTATTATTGTTGGTACCTGTGTACATATTAAGTTTGCACAGAAGCTCACAGCACGAGTCCTACTCTCTGTTATCCTTTTTTGTAAGTTTTTTATTTCATATCTGTACTCTGTTTTCAGTGGTCATGTCTTTCAGAACATATGATATCCAGTCACAGCTGTCATAAGCCTAGATAACCTCCTCTTGCACTCGTACAGCTCCGAGAGGCGCAGCAAAATAGTGAGTGGTGGTGTGGAGTGTGGAGTGCCGACCGACAGGGTCACCTTCTCTGTTTCTGCTGGGTGAGCATCCGTGGCAGGAACAGCCCGATCGAGGTATTCCTGTAAAGCCGGGAGTTTCGTGAGAACTGGTCGTGGTGGTCCTCAAAGCTCTGTCATACGTCCCGATGGCAGAGCACATCGCTCCGAGAAAGAAGAGGCTCCGGATAGGGTTGGACATCTTCCCCACGGATGTTAATCCACTGTGGTCTCAAGAATGACGGGATCACCAAGGGAAGGGCACTAAAGCGTTCCCCAGACCATAGCGCTCCCTGTAGTCGGTCGCTGCACGGTGTTCGCTTTCAGACGTTTCACGCCGCTGCCGCAAACGACCGACTCGCCAATGGAGCGTTAAGCGCGATTCGCCTGGAAACGCCGCCTATCGCCACTCAGTCGGCGGACGCCCAGTCTCGGCGCTGGCTTGCGACTTCCAGCCCTCGTCGCCGACGAACGGCAGCCCAGAGACGGCAACGTTGGCTGAACGACCAGCCGGGGCCCAGCGCTCAGCTCGCACCAGCTGCACGCCTCCTCGCCCGAACACTCACCCGCACGTCCTCTTGAAACGGTACAGTAGTTTCCGCCTTATAAGCAGCAGGTTTCACTGCTCGCTCGCACCGAGAAATACAAAACAGTGGCGGCTCTGCCGCCAATTTTATTGCACGGCGAGGCCGTCCGCGTGGGCAACAGAACCCATGTGGACGGGTGGAAAGAAATGTGTCAGGCTTCATAATACGTATTTATATATGACGCGTATTATGCATTTCTTGTACGTGAATGTGAATCTGCACGTGAACGTTCCTAATCCTCCTCACACCTTTCCATAAAGCGTGGCCAAATCTTAGTTGCGAAGAAGTTCTGTACAATAGTAGTGCCAACCTCACTCCTGGGTAGGGGATCAGAGAGACAGCACAGGCAGGTAAAAGTCAAAGACGTTGCAGTGTCACAAGATTTGGGGTGGAGACGTTGGTCACGACCAAGTGGTTCGACCATCCTTTCCACCGGGGCCCAGGAAGACCTCCGGGTGCCCGCCACATTCGAGGAGTGTTACAGAAGATGAGTAAGTGAGCAGACGTGCCCTCAGTTCGTCTGTCTCAATGTTTACGCATGGAAGAGAGGTATTTGAATATTTGTACCAATTCTTTTATTTCCAGCTTCAGATTGTGTAAAGAAATGAATGTTCTCGTTTAATTTCGGAAATTTGACGCCCTGTGTTAATGTATCTGGTCCCCAGTTTGCCCGTTATCCTCCTCACATAGTGGATGTCCCATGTAAAATATTGGGAGACTTTGGTGGCATACATTTGGCCAACGCAATTCCGTCTTGGCCGTATAAAGGTGCGTGCAGATTAGTATATAATATACCTGAGCCATAAGTTGTAAAATTGTAATATCTGTAAACTGGAACAATTGCTGCAATCGCTGTAAAGTCGAGTGATAATGTTTAAAATAAATAGATAATCAATTGTCATCAATCTTTAACATACCTTAAAAATCACAAACAAGTCAAGTTAAAGGAATTCATTTAAAATAAAATCTATAGAATGCAGGGACCCACACATCAGGCCCTAGTACAGAATAGGGCACGCTCTCTAGGTAGCGCTCTCAAGCTCCCCTGCCCAGTTATCCGATGCGCAATTTTTCATTCAGGGCTAGACGACATCAACTTTTATCTGGCGTCCCTAGGCAAGGAGGTTAGAAGGGAAACTTTCACTCTCACGTGTGGTCCGTGGTGAAACACAATTGCCTCGTCGTCGGTGTTGGAAAGCCCCATTTTCCCATGCGCGATGTACTTTAGCCACGAACAGTTCACAAACGTAGTTTACGATCTTGCCCAAAAAACCAACGACAATACGCCGCAGATAAATTACTCCGTTTCCGCATTACAGCAACGACGGCATTACATGGTGTGTCAAAAAGAATCATACGATTTGGCACTTCTATATTTCTGAAACTAAAACACATATGAAATGTGTTTTGTTTTTTTATTTGATGCACGTGAAACTCAAAAAGTTTATTTCCATACTTTTTCATAGGTGTTCAGTATGCCCCCTTCAAAAGCACGGCATGTGGCCGTGTGGTTCTAGGCGGTTCAGTCTGGAACCGCGCTACCGCTACGGTCGCAGGTTCGAATCCTGCCTCGGGCATGGATGTGTGTAACGTCCTTAGGTTAGTTAGGTTTCGATAGTTCTAAGTTCCAGGGGACTGATGACCTCAGATGTTAAATCCCATAGTGCTTAGAGCCATTCGAACGTGTTTTTGCAGGGCATGTGTCAATGCGGTGTTCAAACTGTTCCCACACTGCAGCGAGCATGTCTCGAGTTACAGCTTCCACAGCTGTTGTTCACCGATGTCTCAGTTCATTCATTGTTGTTGGTAAAAGGGGCATGTAACAGAGTTTTTTATAAACCCCCCACAAGAAATAATCACATACTGGGCGTTGTGTACCTAGTTCCACGTAGTCAGCGTGTACACAACTCTCCCACTACAGCGCGCCCCGCTAAGCACAACAGTGCACGCGCAGCGCTCGTCCGTCTCCACACTACGAGATGGCGCTGCCTTAGAGACGGATCAATTTCAGCTTCCGCCAATCCGCGTATTAATATGTAACGCAGCCAATGAGATTGCTGCTAAGATAGAACCTTTTCTCCTCGCGGATCACACTCGCGCAGTGATACCTGAACGGGCGAGGTATTATAACGAGTGTACAGACCTCCGATTAGTCAGTCTCCATCAGTCTGCATTAGTCTGTAGTCAAGTTTCAGTCTGCGCCTAATAAGATAATCATATTCCTGTACATACCCATGAAGAGAAATGAATTGACACTTTGTCAAGTATAAGAGATATGTGAGAATAAGATTAACGTACCAAGAGCAAAGGAACTTCAGATTGTCAATAGTAAACAGCATCCAGAATCAAGTTATTTAATATCTATGTTGTTATTATTTTAATAAAAGTGTGTGAAAATTAATCTAGTTCTGTTTAAAGTTGCTCACCGTCAATCTGCTGCTCTAAGCGTGCAAGTGGCATTTCTATCGTCTGACCTAATGGCAGAAGATAATCACTCCACGATAAGACCACGAGACGTGTTGCTGACACTCGCCTACTTCGTTAGGTGGTGTGTGTACTGGAGAAGGTCTTGCATTATGCACACCACACCAGGTGATCCCAAAAAGTCAGTATAAATTTGAAAACTTAATAAACCACGGAATAACGTAGATAGAGAGGTTAAATTGACACACATGCTGGGAATGACATGGGGTTATATTAGAACCAAAAAAAAAAACAAAGTTCAGAAAATGTCCGATAGATCTCTTGCGCGCGTCGTCTGGTGGTGATCGTGTGCTCAGCCGCCACTTTCGTTATGCTTGCCCTTCCAGGACTCCAGACCTCAGTACGTGCGATTGTCGGCTGTGGGGTTACCTGAAGTCGCAAGTGTATCGTGATCGACCGACATCTCTAGGGATGCTGAAAGACAACATCCGATGCCAATACCTCACCATAACTCCGGACATGCTTTACAGTGCTGTTCATAACATTATTCCTCGACTACAACTATTGTTGAGGAATGATGGTGGACATATTGAGCATTTCTTGTAAAGAACTTCATCTTTGCTTTGTCTTACTTTGTTATACTAATTATTGCTATTCTGATGAGATAAAGCGCCATCTGTCGGACATTTTTTGAACTTTTGTAATTTTTTTTTGTTCTAATAAAACCCCATGTCATTCCAAGCACGTGTGTCAATTTGTACCTCTCTATCTACATTATTCCGTGATTTATTCAGTTTTCAAATTTATACTGACTTTTTGATCACCGGGTACCGTCAGGTCCGGTGACCTTGGAAGCCAGCAATGTAAAGCTCAGTCAGTTGGTCCAGTGCGACCGATCCTGTCCAGTAAGCCTTTGATTTAAAAATTCGCGTACTTTCAGATGCCGACGTGGTGCGTGCCATCCTGTTGGTAAATGAGGTCGTTCGTATCAGTCTCCCAACTGTGGGAAAAGGAAGAACTGAAGCATATCGAGCTATGTGCTTGCTGTAACAGTGTTCTCGGCGAAGAAAAATGGACTGTACACCATTTCCCGTGAAACTGCAGAGAACACATTAACTTTTGGAAAGTCTTTCTCATGTTGCACAACCTCATGCGGTTGCTCCGTACACCATGTCCTCGCATTATACCGGTTCACCTTTCCCTTCAAATGGAATTTTGCCTCCTCACTAAACACTAAGCGTGGAAGAAAACTGTCAACCTCCATCTTGCCAAGAACGAAGTTACAGAACTGCACACGTTGTTGTTGTTTGTCACCGTCACCAAGAGCCTGCAGTAGCTGAACTTTGTACGGTAAACGTCGACGCACACACGCGAGACGGACATCGGGGGGCATTTTGAGCTGTCGACCTGCACGGAGAACGGATTTCTGCGGACTCGTTGTGGAACTGTGGCGGATGCGTTCGGCGTCTGTGTCAGACACTCGGGGACGGCTCGACGATTCGTCTTTGCACAGACGACCAATTTCTCGGAATTTTTCACTTGATCGCCTAATGCTCTGTGCTGTAGGAGGATCCACACCATATTTAGTACAAATATCACGCTGCACAGTTATTACTGACCCGCAGTGTGCAAAACGTAGAACACAAAACGCTTTCTCTTGTCCCGAACCATTTTTACTAGAACTGAAGTTGGCGCACACTGCTGCTACCTAGGGAGTTTGCTTTTTCCAACAGCACGTTGTTCACATAATAGTTATGATTTTTTAAATCGAGTGGTTCTTTCAGATACACCCTGTATTTTCCCGGGTATTCGCTCGACTGCTGGTGCTGCCAGCCTGCGGTCGGTGAGTAGTTGTTGCAGCCCGACGTCGGACACAGGCGGCGGTCACGTTGTTCTGCTGGCGTTGGTTTCAGTGCTGCTTCTGTACGTACGTAGGGTTTCAATTTTGTGTACAGTCATTGGCAGTAACAACTCGCTCTTTATTTAGGACTTGATCCGCAGTAATCTAATTGGATGCAAGAACAATGGAAGGTTGGCATGCGACCAAGAACTGTGTGCACAATTCTCTTTCCGTGGCTGGGATTAACGTAGCAGGAAGCTTCATCATACTACGAAACTTAATGTGCTGTCCTCTATTCTGGTCGTCAGAGTAATGAAGTGTAGTGGGGATCACTGTAATATCCTCATCTGCTGTAGCATTAGTCGAGACAACACCAAAAGGACTATACCTCCATGACGTATTCTACTGAATAATATACAGACCGAATACACCATGGCTTCAGTTTTAGTGCGTCCATACGCGATTTTCGGGGATGTGGATGCGTCGGGGACAATTCCTCTCGAAGTCTAGGAGTACAGTCCACAGATTTACAGCTGCTGTGGTGTGACTCAGTACGGTAAGCAGGAGTGCCTTCAGCAGTACTTATTTTAGTTAGCAGTTTAATATTGGGTCTTATAAAAAAAGCAGTCACTTGGTTATTTAAGGAATATTCTGTTCTCTTCGGCATGATGAGAAATTATCAAATTATCTTAAACAAATGCGGAACAAAGAATGTCGTAACAAGATTTTGAGCTGCAAACAAATCTTAAGTTATAAAATAAAACCATGTTTCCGTGCTGTAGCCTGTCTTTTCAAAATCATGAAACTGTTGTTGCAACTTTCTTAACAGGGTGATTTATTCGGTGAGAAACTGGGAGGTACAGAAGATGCAGATGGATGGGTTCACTATTTCGCTAAAATTACTTTTTCCGTATAAAAATAAACTGTTAAGTGAAAACAGGAGAGACGGAAATAGCACTACAGATCTACGCACTGAAGTTCTTTGCAGCCGGCGCCGCCATCTTGGATGCCTCAGATCATCAGCATACTACTGTTTCCGACCGCTTTTTGTTCTTCATTTCTGTCAAATGCAAGGAACATTTGTTTTAAATAGTAAATTTTACAGTGCTTTCGAGAACAACACATTGTCAGGAGTCGATTTTCAAACGTTTTCTGGTTTGAAATGCGTATTTGGTACAGTAATAGTATGCATCTTGCCTCGTTAACGGAACTGCCTCTATCTTAGACGTTTCGAATGATCAAGAAGAGAAGCGCGTGATGTGAAAAGGCTGCTTTCATAGGCCTTCGTTTCCCTTAATACGGACTGACGAAACAGATGTTAGGTCTGTGTCCTCTTCCCGAAAACGCTGAGAATATGTTTTACTATATTTGGTCGGTTCCTAATTTTCCTTCCCACATCGTTCATAGCGAGAGCTTTTCGAGTTGGACTGATAGGAAATACAAAATTAGATGACAGGAATCAAACCAATAAAGCGTGACTAAAATTAATACATATTAAAGAAAATGTCGCTCGAACGAGTCCGCTTGCGTATGAAATGTGATTCATTTATGTTATAGTCTATAATCACTATGATTATTACATCCGTAAATGAACCAAACTGGCATTTTTGATCAAAACACTTCCGGGGGGAGGTAATATTTAGGGCAACTAACATACTGCATGAATATCAAGAGCTCAGATGGAAACACTTCTAAGCAAAGAAGGGAAAGCAGAGAGGTGGAAGGAGTATATAGAGGGTCTATAGCAGGGTGATGGAGGAGGATGTAGATGAAGATGAAATGGGAGATACGATACTGCGTGAAGAGTTTGACAGAGCACTGGAAGACCTGAGTCGAAACAAGACCTCAGGAGTAGACAACATTCCATTAGAACTACTGATGGCCTTGGGAGAGCCAGTCCTGACAAAACTCTACCATCTGGTGAGCATGATGTATGACACAGGCGAAATACCCTCAGACTTCAAGAAGAATGTAGTAATTCCAATCCCAAAGAAAGCAGGGGCTGACAGATAATAAATTACGGAAGAATCAGTGTAATAAGTCACGGCTGCAAAATACTAACGCGAATTCTTTACAGACGAATGGAAAAACTGATAGAAGTCGACCTCGCGGAAGATTAGTTAGGATTACGTAGAAATGTTGGAACACGTGAGGCAATAATGACCTTACGGCTTATCTTAGAAGAATGATTAAGGAAAGGCAGACCTACGTTTCCAGCATTTGTAGACTTTCAGAAAGCTTGTGAGAATGTTGACTGGAATACTCTCTTTCAAATTCTGAAGATGGCAGGGGTAAAATACAGTGAGCGAAAGGATTTTTACAATTTGTACAGAAACCACATGGCAGTTATAAAAGTCAAGGGGTATGAAAGAGAAGTAGTGACTGGGAAGGGAGTGAGAGACGGTTGTAGCCTATCCCCGACGTTATTCAATCTGTTTATTGAGCAAGCAGTAAAGGAAACAAAAGAAAAATTCGGAGCAGGTATTAAAATCCATGGAGAAGAAATAAAAAACGAAACTTCCTGGCAGATTAAAACTGTATGCCCGACCGAGACTCGAACTCGGGACCTTTGCCTTACGCGGGCAACTGCTCTACCAACTGAGCTACCGAAGCGCTACACACGACAGGTACTCACAGCTCTACTTCTGCCAGTATCCGTCTCCTACCTTCCAAACTTTACAGAAGCTCTTCTGCGAACCATGCATAACTAGCACTCCTGAAAGAAAGGATACTGCGGAGACATGGCTTAGCCACAGCCTGGGGGATGTTTCCAGAATGAGATTTTCACTCTGCAGCGAAGTGTGCGCTGATATTCATTCAAGAAATAAAAACTTTGAGGTTCACCGATGACATTGTAATTCTGTCAGAGACAGCAAAGGACTTGGAAGAGCAGTTGAATGGAATGGACAGTGCCTTGAAAGGAGGGTATAAGATGAACATCAACAAAAGCAAAACGAAGATAATGGAATGTAGTCGAATTAAGTTGGGTGATGCTGAGGGAATTAGATTAGGGAGTGAGACACTTATAGCAGTAAAGGAGTTTTGCTATTTGGGGAGCAAAATAACTGAAAGTATTTGTATGGAGTGTAGCCATGTATGGAAGTGAGACATGGACGATAACTAGTTTGGACAAGAAGCGAATAGAATCTTTCGAAATGTGGTGCTACAGAAGAATTCTGACGATTAGGTGGGTAGATCACATAACTAATGAGGAAGTATTGATCAGGATTGGAGAGAAGAGGAGTATGTGGCACAACTTGACAAGAAGAAGGGATCGGTTGGTAGGACATGTTCTGAGGCATCAAGGGATCACCAATTTAGTATTGGAGGGCAGCGTGAAGGGTAAAAATCATAGAGGGAGACCAAGAGATGAATACACTAAACAGATTCAGAAGGATGTAGGTTGCAGTAGGCACTGTGAGATGAAGAAGCTTGCACAGGATAGAGTAGCATGGAAAGCTGCATCAAACGAGTCTCAGGACTGAAGACCACAACAACAACAACATACTGCATGTGGGATTCCAGTTTATGACGTCATGACAGTTCCCTTGTTATACTTCCACAGATTAGTAGCATAAGACACGGACTGTAAGCTTATAACAATGGATGTAACTCTATAACCGAAGTTAGAAGTGTACAAATTGTTGACACGAGTTGAAAACAAAAGTCGAAAGATCATAATTTTCAAAACTAAAAAATGCGCGCTTTAGCAGAAACCGTAAAAAATGGGCGGACGCTACAGTAAACGTCGGAAATGCGAATACGACTGTATAAATGTGGACGTTTGGTAACCCAACGAGTATATACAGGTTGGAAAGACCGGGGGCGTTCAATTAGTAGTGAAACACAATTTTTCTTTGGCCATTTTCGGTTGAAAAAGTGTGGAATTTGTTGTGGGACGTGGAGGAATGTTCCCGCTTCGGCTCCTGCAGATTCCTGTAGGTGGGGGCGCTGTACGGAGCCTTGAAAATGGCGTCTGTAGTGCAGGTGCGTTGCGAGTAGGGATGGTCGCGGGTCGCGCCAACCTGTCCAGGCCGCACACAGCCTGCAGTGTTGCAACGTGCGGACGCTCCCACTCGACGTGATGGGCGGATCACTGCCGAACACGCCGCTGCTCAGCTGGAGGTCTCTGTTGGTGGTGGCGACGCACTCGTCCTCCAAGTCTGGAGGTCTGTGCCAGCCACGTTCCCCGCCGCCCGATGGAACAACGCAAAGGCACGTCCGCACGCAACCATCTGTCTGCGCAAACGCCTGCGCACATCACACCTGCGCAGTCAAGTTGGAGCGTGTGGACAGGAGATCGCCTCAAATCTGGCGCGAAACAGATGCTTGTTCAGTCTAGTGGAGAGGTGGCATGTGCCCCCTCTCATATTTCTATCTTAGTCTGAGTAATTCGATCTTCCTCTCTAATTGCATGCGGTGAAAAGTTGCTATTCCTTCCCACGTGGACTTCCCACGCAGAGTCTCCCGTCACCCGGGTGGTCCAGTGACAGGCGGGCTCTGCTGATCTTCAAAGGGTTAAGCCGACGGGTGTGAGGGAGTCCAGTGAATGCTTTCCAGACGCCGACATTGTCAGTAGAGCGGCGGAGACACGCCCGCAGGAGCCTGAAGGAGCGGCTGGGCTAGAGATTCCGTTACTTCGCAGAAACTTAGCGAAAATACTTTCTGGTGGGTTACCAGGGAGGCGTGGGAATGACTTGTGTCCCCAGGCAGTCTTGGCGCGCAAATTCTCGCATTTTCTGCCAAATCGTAACTGTGATTGGTTTCCTCAGGGCATAGCAAAATCGGCGCAGAAATTGGCACCAAGAATCTCCATTGGTGGAATGGTAGTGCTTTGGCAATAGAGTGGAATTTTCCGCCGGGTTTCGAGTTGCTGATTGGAAAGTTTAACCACGGCCACTGTCGTGGGGGCGGGAATGTTCTGTGTTAGGTTTATACGGGTGCTCTTGTGGGAGTCGGCTCTCGGCTTTCGGTCGGAGTAGGTTACAAGACTGAGCTCTCGCTGCTCTGGACAGCCTGCCTTCCGTTGGCTGTCTAATATACTTTTATTTGATTGTAACTGTTTAACGAAGTTGCCGAAGTTTCGTCTTCAACGTAACTTTCCGAGTACAGTTGGCAATTGAGCGTTCTGCGTACAAGCGGCCTATGTTGTCTGTCTTGAGCAGTTTTGGCTAAAGTTGACTGTACCGGAGTTACTGTATGACTCGGCTTGTTAAAGTCAGTCACTGTACCGTCAGTGATTGTGTGGCGAGCCTTCTTCGTCTCCGTCAGAGGCGCATTTGTATTCCTAGGAAGTCTTTAGTCTGGAACAACCAGACCAGGATAATTTGTTTCGGACTATACTCGCGACATTATCATCACCACGACGGGACGTCGAAGTAACCAGCCACCGCCTCCAGTACGCCAGATCGTGTCCGTGCAGTTAAGAAGACAGCTTGGTAATGTACGTCCGCAGCACCGGCAAAGCAGGCAATTTTGCTAGGTGATAATCAGAGCTCAGCAGGGTGCGCCTGTTTGTCTTTTCTAACTTTGTTCTTTCTTGGGTGTTCATTGTCTGAGTTCTCACTAATGTAGCAGCAATTAATGGTGGGTTAGCTGTGTGTCTCTCTTAAGATTTTAGAGTTGCAAGGAATTGGCTCCACATACCACTTCGTCATAAATGTCACAATCTAGTTTAGGGACACCTTCACCTTAACAAAATTTATTTGAGTATCCAATTTGAGCCAATTTGATGTATTGTAAATGTTTCATGTGTTTTTTTTTATTATTTTGTGTTTAGTCTTAATATATCATATTGTTATTTCGGACAGAACTTTCATTCTGTTAATCGGTAGAACAACCCTATCATTTCTCACTACGTTAATGAAACCTTCCTTTATTTAACTTATTTATCAGATTAAATTATTGCAGGTGCCAAACTCTTTTCTACTCCACTTGCAGGGTCGATTACAGTCAGTTCGCGTATCTTATTAACCGATGTGCAATAGCAAATGTCGGAGTTAGAATAGAGGGGGGGGGGGGGGCTTAGAGCATCATTTACATATGTAGGTTGTAGAAGAATTTAGCGTTAAATACAGTGCTAGCCCCGGCACCTCGCATAGTGTCTGTGCTCACGGAGCATTGAAATGGCTGACGTTCGTCAGTGTTCTAGACAGTTTATCAGTGAATTCATTGAACTTTATAGAAATGACCCATGTTTGTGGAAGATAAAAAGTAAAGAGTACAGTGGCAGGAACAAAAAGACGGCTGAATACAATGCATTAATTGAAAAATTACAAGAAGTCGACGCACCGGCGAACTGAGAAACGGTAATAATAAAAATCGTTGTGGACTGTTTGCTGTAAATAATTATCAAAAGTTCAAAAATCTCGAAGATCTGCTGCTGGAGTGGATGAAATATACCAGCCAAATTTGTGGTATAACACGTCTAAAAGAAAAATATTGTGATTCTTCATCAGCAAAAATACTATTTGTAACTTGACAGAATTAATGCACTTGACTTGCCTTCGCGAATTCATCGTCCAGGACAGCGTAAATGGCTTCACTTGTGTTGGGTATAATTTCACTCAATGCTTGTTTAGAAATTGCAGTTGAAAATTTAGAGTCCTTATAGCTCCTTCCTGTTGCCAGGAATCTTAATGTCACCGTTAGCCGTTCACGGAGAGAAATTGCTCTTCTCATTCGAGTATTATTCCGTATAATACGAGAGTTAAGAGACAATTATAAGTTTCGACATCCATCTGTAAATAATTACACCAGTCGTTTGGGTGGCGCTGCAACTCTCGCAGTAAATGTACGTGCGAAAGATGCTTTCGCTCGCTTTTGCAGCCACTATGTATAGCATTTTGACCTCTCTCTCTGTTTCCTGCGTTTTGTCTGAATCTTTTTGCGGCACAAGTTGCGAACACAGACCAGAACAGAATTTCTTTAATTCCTAAATTTCAAAATAAATTAAATAAACTTCTGACGTTTTCGGCGAACGTAGTCGCTTGCCACTGATATTTTTTTTTCTCCACCGACAGATGGCAGGCGAGTAGTAGATTGGAGTTTGTGTCGTGTGAACACAACACATCTGCAGCGGTCTTTTGTATGTACAGACATCTGCACCAATATTTGCGCAGACAGATCGCTGCGTGTGGACCGGCCTTAAAGGGCAGCGAATGACGATCTGCGCGGCATTGCTTGCGCGTTACCAGGCTCACCGTGACAATTTGCTGTCACAGGCGATGGAACGTGGGTTCTTCAATTGTAACCGGAAACTAAAGAGCAATCCGTGCAGTGGCGCCACACCAACTCTCCTCCGAAGAAAAAGTTCAAACCCGCGCCTTTGATAGGTGTCCGGTATAATTTTGGTATCTGAATCGATTGTGAGAGAGCAACGATGTTGTAAAGCTGCGTCGCAAAAGTTGGGTTATTATTATTGAGGTGAGCGGAGACGCAGGGCTACATTATGTTAAGCTCTGTTGCAGTGCGGAAGCAACTGTAATGTTATGTTTCAAACGTAAAGACTCAATTTATCGATGTGTTTAATGAAGATGATTACATTGAGATTGTAACGAAAACTGATTGGGAAGGAGGAAGTTTAATGAAACTAAGTGTATACCAGTAGTGAAATGTCAGAGGTAAATTTTATATACATGTTTCTTTTTTTTCCATTATTGATGCGCCATCGGAATAACTAGATATTCGTGCTGCTGTAAAAAGAGCGATGCGCCAAGCATTCAACCACTTCCACCGTCATACCTTAGCAAAAGATCTTGCTGAAAACCCAAGGAAATTCTGGTCTTACGTAAAATTGGTAAGCGGGTCGAAGGCTTCCATCCAGTCACTCACTGATCAGTCTGGACTGGCAATGGAAGACAGCAAAACGAAAGCTGAAATTTTAAATATAGCATTTGAGAAACCTTTCACGCAGGAGGATCGTACAAACAAACCGCCGTTTTAGTCCCGTACAGATTCCCGTATGGAGGACATAGCGATAGACATCCCTGGGGTTGTGTAGCAGGTGAATGACTTGAAAATAAATAAATCGCCAGGTCCTGATGGGATTCCAATTCGGTTTTACAGAGAGTACTCTACTGCATTGCCTCCTTACTTAGCTTGCATTTATCTCGAATCTCTTGCCCATCGTAAAAGCCCGAGCGACTGGAAAAAAGCGCAGGTGACGCCTGTATATAAGAAGGGTAGAAGGACGGATCCTCAAAATTACAGACCAGTATCCTTAACATCGGATTGTTGCAGGATTCTCGAACATATTCTCAGTTCGAATATAATGAATTTCCTTGAGTCAGAGAAGTTGCTGTCCATGCATCAGCAGGGCTTTAGAAAGCATCGCTCCTGCGAAACGCAACGCCCTTTTTTCACATGATATCTTGCGAACCGTGCATGAAGGGTCTCAGACGGATGCCATATTCCTTGACTTTCGGGAAGCGTTTGACTCGGTGCCCCACTGCAGACTCCTAACTAAGGTACAAGCATATTGGATTAGTTCCCAAATATGCGAGTGGCTCGAAGACTTCTTAAGTAACAGAACACAGTACGTTGTCCTCGATTGTGAGTGTTCACCGGACGTGAGGGTATCATCTGGAGTGCCCCAGGGAAGTGTGGTAGGTCCGCTGTTTCTCTATCTACATAAATGATCTTTTGGGTAGGGTGTTTAACAATGTGCGGCTGTTTGCTGATGATGCTGTGGTGTACGGGAAGGTGTCGTCGTTGAGTGACTGTAGGAGGATATGAGATGACTTGGACAGGATTTGTGATTGGTGTAAAGAATGGCAGCTAACTCTAAATACAGGAAATGTAAATTAATGCAGATGTATAGGAAAAAGTATCCCGTAATGTTTGAATACTCCATTAGTAGTGTAGCGCTGGACACAGTCAAGTCGATTAAATATTTGGGCGTAACATTGCAGAGCGATATGAAGTGGGACAAGCTTGTAATGGCAGTTGTGGGGAAGGCGGATAGTCGTCTTCGGTTCATTGGTAGAATTTTGGGAAGATGTGGTTCATCTGTAAAGGAGACCGCTTATAAAACACTAATACGACCTATTCTTGAGTACTGCTCGAGCGTTTGGGATCCCTATTAGGTTGATTGAGGGAGGACATGGAAGCAATTCAGAGGCGGGCTGCTAGATTTGTTACTGGTAGGTTTGATGATCACGCGAGTGTTAGGGAAATGCTTCGGGAACTCGGGTGGGAGTCTCTGGAGGAAAGGAGGCGTTCTTTTCGTGAATCGCTACTGAGGAAATTTAGAGAACCATCATTTGAGGCTGACAGCAGTACAATTTTACTGCCAGCAACTTATATTTCGCGGAAAGACCACAAAGATAAGATAAGAGAGATTAGGGCTCGTACAGAGGCATAAACGGAGTCATTTTTCCCTCGTCCTGTTTCGGAGTGGAACAGGGAGAGAAGATGCTAGTTGTGGTACGAGGTACCCTCCACCACGCACCGTGTGGTGGATTGCGGAGTATGTATGTAGATGTAGATTTAACTTGGTTATTGTACTGAGAGTTGCTAAATTTGAAAGATAGGAAAGTGTATTGTTTGGATGGTACGGCGTTCACTAATTTAAAAATCAGCCATGAGCATTTTTTCACAGTACACAAAAAAGTAGTCATTTATGTCCATATTTCATTTATGACCAACCCTTCTCTTACAACAGGGCTTATCAACTGGCCGGTTTTGAGCGCGAGTACTCGCGTCTGCTCAGGCACGTGCTCGCGAGCAGATCCAAGGTCGCGGAGTAGGGAGGGAGGGGAAATGCGCGCGCACGTTTGAATAGGGCCGCAGCGTGCCTACTGAATTCGCGCCGAGTGTGTAACGTTTGAAGTACTACGATACGCTCTAACAGTCACTTCGCTGCTTAACAATCATGTCAAGTCTCCGTTGTGCAACCCCAACCATGCTTTCGCAGTTCAACCTCCATTGGAAGGAATTGTATCTGTTCACAGAAAAAGATGGCATTGCAAAAAGTTTAGTATGTTGCAAAACGCTGAATTCTTTTAGGAAATTTAATTTGCAGCGACATTATATGTCGTACTATTCGAAAGACTACGGAAGTGGAAAATGTGATGGACCAGGTCGTGCACAGGAAGTTATTAAACTTGAAAGGAAGCTATCCGAAGAAGATCTGGACGACGAAGAAAATTCAAGTGAGGCAGCTGTCAGAGTGAGTTACAAAATTGCTTTGCTTTTAGCAAAATCCCTGCGCCCCTTCACTGATGGCGATTTAATAAAAGAATGTTTGGTAGTTGCAGCGGAACATTTGTGTCCGTCTCAAGTTGAACAGTTCCGGATTGTGCCATTATCTAACATGACCTTTACGCGTCGCGTACAGGACATGGCAGACGACGTCCAGAGCCAGCTTGAAAATATCCATAAAGATTTTATGGCGTATTCTCTAACTCTGGACGAAAGTGTTGATATCACTGGAACAGCCAGCTTGCCATATTTATTAGAGGTTTAATAGAGATCTTCAGGTGAGGGAGGGGCTCCTCGATGTAGTAGCCATGAAGAACACTACAACCGCAGTAGTGTTGAAAATATAGGTTTGTCGAGGAATTCTTTAGTTTCAGTGTCTACAGACGGTGCACCAGCGATGACAGGGAAAAAGCAGGTTTCGTTGCGCTGTTGATGGAGAAAATGCAAAAACTGACCGTGCCGAAGGAAATAGGGGCGTTCACTGTGTGATCCATCAGGAAAACTTGTGTGCAAAGAGTATCACTCTAAAAATGTGATGAGTGTTGTTGTCCGTACAACCAATTATATAAGGAAGCATGGGCTACAACACAGACAATTTAAAAGCTTTCTTGAGGATGGAGAAAGCCAGTATGTTAGCCTGCCTTATTACAGCGAGGTCCGCTGGCTTAGTCGTGGCGTATTATTAAATCGATTTTTTTTCCTATTAGATGAGATAAATATGTTCGTGGAAATAAATAACATGTGTGTTCCTGAATTGAAAGAGCCTTCATGGAAATGTGATCTCGCGTTCTTAGCAGATTTAACTAGCCATCTGAATGCTTTGAACATTACACTACAACGTAAAGATCTGCTAATTACTCATTTCATAGATCGAATACGAGCTTTTAAAATGAAATTGACACTTTGGGTGAGTCAGCTGGAAACAGGAAATATAGCTAATTTTCCTAAATTATCATCCATGCATGATGTTCACAAAGACTTTGAACGTTATTCAGTTTAGTTGCCCTTAAGGAAGAATTTTATCAACGCTTTCAAGATCTGACAGCACTAGACACTGATTTTGATCTGTTCTCCTCTCCATATTCAGCGAATATTGAAGAGATTCGTTCTGAGCTGCAACTAGAAATTATTGACCTGCAGTATGACAGAGAATACAGAGACAAATGTCAGAACAAGATAAACATTTTGGAATTCTACAGACACTTCCCTCAGGATAGATTTCCTCGTTTGCACAAACTGGCGGCTACAGTAATGTGAATGTTCGGTTCCACGTATGTTTGTGAACAACTGTTGTCTGCAATGAAATGTAACAAGGCGCGCCTGAGAAACGCATTGTCTGATCGAAATTTAAACTACAATGCACAAGAACAATTACTCCGAACATAGACGCAATTCTAAAGGGCAAAAAGTACAAGATAACCGAGAATCCCACACTGCAGTGACACCTTTTATTGTGCAACAGTTCACAAATTAATACGAATGTAGAGGCGCACACTAATAAAACTGTGTGGCACGTGTAAATTCTCCTTTATTTGTTTCATTTGTCGCAGTAATAACTCGTGAGTGATATCCCTGCAGGTGGCCGCGGATGCACAGTGACTGGCGGCAGCTGTTGTGTGCCCCACGTGGCTCTTCCCTCAGTCCGCTCTGGTCCGGTAGTTGGGGTTGCGTGCTCGCGCTGCTGCGTGCTTGCGCCTTGCTGCTCACAGCTTGCTCATCGAGCACACATGTTGTCAGGCCCTGTCTTACAATTTTTAATCGATCGTGGTTTTTTTTTTGCAGAAGTAGAAAAGAAAGCAAGTGTGTACCGAAAATAATTCGATTTGCAACCAACAGAGAACTCATAGCACCTCACAAGTGTACCTGTGTAGACGCAGTAATTTGCAGCTTTAATATAGCGGCGCGCAAGACAGAACAGTACTGCAACGCGTTGCCTATATGTGCGCAGAATAAAGGCAGGACTAAATATTTCGATTTTTTTAAAAAAAATTCAATCAGGGCTAACTTACGTCATTCAGGGACAGATTTTCTATGTTGTGTATCACTTTTAGTTCTGGAATCTGGTAGCTTTACCAGTAGTGCTGAAATTTTTCGTTTTTAAATTAACCATTTTTAAACAACGAGTAATTTTTATTTATAAAATTTGCACTGATTCGAAATCTTGCGTTGTTATAGGAAACAGAAAAAGCGATCAGCCATTATTTTATAAAAATTCCTACAGAAAGCAACAAACGAATAGCATAATAATTAGTGTAGCATTTCTAATGTAACAATGTACCTGTTTGCCACGTGGCGTGGCCCGCTAGCTGGTACGCGTGCACACGACTCGGCCGGTCTGTTCCACGTGGTACTTTCCCACTCTAGCCGCCGGGCAACAACCGTATTACAAATGGCGGCATGAAAGAAGTGGAATGCTGCATTTGCTTTGAAAGATTAAAAAAACGAGAGAAACCACAACAGACTTGTCACGCAGTATAATGAGAACATTTAAAAGTTAGTAGTTCATTCGTACTGACAACAGGAATAGATATCAAGACGACAAGCCTCTGTGTGCGTGTAGCTCTTGAAAAGCGACAAATTAACACGAAAAACAGGCTTCTTCAGCCTCTGTTTTAGCTTTCAGCACTGACTGCTCGTAATGCCCAAGTACTGGTATGATCCCCGATTGCAAGATGATTTTTGAGCAGAGAGTCAAAAAATTAGAATCAATAGGGCAAGGCTGGTGGTTTTTTGTAATATTCAACCAGCTATAACTTTTTGAGGAAAGCGAAGAATGGAAGCACAAAGTTTTCTTTTACTTGTGAATTTAATATAATATAGTAAGTTCAAATGGTTCAAATGGCTCAGAGCACTATGGGACTTAACATCTGTGGTCATCAGTCCCCTAGAACTTAGAACTACTTAAACCTAACCAACCTAAGGACATCACACACATCCATGCCCGAGGCAGGATTCGAACCTGCGACCGTAGCAGTCGCGCGGTTCCGGACTGAGCGCCTAGAACCGCTAGACCACCGAGGCCGGCAATATAGTGAGTCTATGTATCTTTAAACTGAGGAGTCGTAATTTTTGAATGTTTGTTCAATACCTATGTTTATTATAGGAATTACAGTGCAGAGCCAAAAATACTGGTACACCTACCTAATATCGTGCAGGGCCGGCGTGGGCACGCCGAAATGCCGCAACAAGACTCGGTATAGACTCGACAACTGTCTGAAGCAGTGCCGGAGGGAATTCTGCAGGGCTGTCCATGAATCCGTATGAGTATGGGGCGGAGAAGATCTCTTCTGAATACAAGATTGCAACGCATCCCAGATATCCTCAATAACGTTTGTCCTTGGCAAGTTTTGATGGAAGTCTGTTCCTCCAGTCACTCTGTTGCAGTACTGGACGTGTAGTGTATCGCATTGTACTGCTGGAATTGCCCGAGTCCGTCGCAATGCACAATGGACACGAATGGATGCAGGTGATAAGACATGATGCTTACGTACGTGTCACCTGTCAGAGTCGTATCTACACTTGTCAGGTGCCCCATATCACTCCAACTGCACACGCCCCACACTATTACAGAGCCTCCGCCAGCTTGAACATCCCCCTGATGCCATGCAGAGTCCATGGATTCATGAGGCTGTCTCCATACCGCTACACGTCCAGCCACTCGATACGATTTGAAACGAGACTCGTCCGACCAGGCAACATGTTTCCAGTCATCAGCAGTTCAGTGTCGATGTTGACGGGCCCAGGCGAGGCGTAAGGCTTTGTGTCGTGTAGTCATCGAGGGTACACGAGTGGGCCTTCGGCTCCGAAAGCCTGTATTGATGATGTTTCGTTGAATGGTTGGCACGCTGACACTGGTTGATGGCCCAACATTGAAATCTGCAGCAATGTGCGGAAGAGTTGCACTTCTGTCACGTTGAACGATTCTCTTCAGTCGTCGTTGGTCGCATTCTTGCGGGATCTTTTTCCAGCCCCATAGTTGAAAAATGGTTCAAATGTCTCTGAGCGCTATGGGACTTGACATCTGAGGTCATCAATCCCCTAGAACTTAGAACTACTGAAACCTAACTAACCTAAAGATATCACACACATCTATGCCCGAGGCAGGATTCGAATCTGCGGCCGTGTAGGTCGCGCGGTTCCAGACTGAAGCGCCCAGAACCGCTCGGCCACAGCGAGCGGCTAATGGAGTTGTTTTATTCATGGTGCAGTGGTGAAATGGTCGTACGGGAAAATTGCTACATCGGAGATGCTGTGCCCCATCGCGAGTGTGCTGATTATAATAGCACGTTCGAGCTCACTTAAATCTTGATAACCTGCCATTGTAGGAGGAGTAAGTGAGCTAACAAATGCGCCTGTTCCCATATCTCTGTATATGAATATGCTTGCCTATACAAGTCTGTTTGGCGCTTCAGTGATCTAGGAACAGAAAAAGAAACGGAAAATCGGGTACTTCAGACTGGTTATTTTGAGCGGTTTTAACAGGTCAGTTAAACTGGAAATATATATATAGCAGAAAATCTGTTCTTTCAGCTCGCCATCCTTAATGAAGTAACGAAATTTCAAATGGAACCATCCTATAATACGAGAAAATTTCGTGGAGCAAACGGCTGGGGAGCTTTTTCGGTACGTAGACTTGCAAAGAGGACAACAGCTGCGGAACCCGTTTACATTATCGGGCCAGACGGTCTGCTGCTGAAGGAATGCAGACGGGGTGATGACAGGCGGCGCCTCATTCCACGCTGCCCGCGGCCGCTCATTAGGAGCCGCCACGGACGTGTAAATACATGTCGCGCGTCGAACGCCACGCGCACATTCCGAGCCGCACACAAACTATTTGTGTGTACCCCGAAATTTGTGATCCTAGGAAGAAGGTATCCCAAATACACTTGACGGTAATCCATCCGTAGGTCTGAAGGCCCCGAGGCAGCTTACAGGAACCCTTACTACGGACTCGATGTGTTGACGCGTTCCTACTTCGCCGCGTGCTGGTATCCTTCTGGCGGCGTCGGTCTGAGATTGATCAGTTGCCCCCGTCTCGCTGATTACGTCGATCGAAATGTCCGCCTGCCTGGTTCAAATACATGAATAAAAGACGTCTGCATCATTAGTTTATTCCCTGATTCCACTGGAAGAGCAGTCCTCTGAGCGGTGCCTACACGGTAGCTCAGTGTGTTCTATCAGAGAGCTAGCTGGTCTCTGTAATAAAAGCATGCGGCGGCGCGGTTCCTTCCGTCCCTTTACGACGAACCTGCACCTACCTGTGAACATTGTCTCAGCAGATCATCAGCAGGGAAGACGAGCGAAACCTACTGCACTTCGACGTGAACCAGGCTGCAATTATAGTCACTAATCTACGGTTCGGGAGAAAGTTTTCACACAAATGAAAGGTTGGAAATTTTGTCCTCAATTAATATATTCTGAAGCTTGGGTAAACAGGTATCACTGCCAAGCCCGTGCTAGTCTTAACACAGTCACTCACAATCCCTTTCGCCGGCCGCTGTGGTCTCGCGGTTCTAGGCGCGCAGTCGGGAACCGTGCGACTGCTACTGTCGCAGGTTCGAATCCTGCCTCCGGCATGGATGTGTGTTATGTCCTTAGGTTAGTTAGGTTTATGTAGTTCTAAGTTCTAGGGGACTAATGACCACAGCAGTTGAGTCCCATAGTGCTCAGAGCCATTTGAACCCTTTCACTCACGTTAGCAAGTTTATGGTGTTGCATTTCCCGACAACGTAATAGCTACAAAAATACTGATTGTGTTTGATTGATAATACTCGTCAAATATTCAATCTGTCGGAACCAAATGCAGTCACAGTTTTTAGCCACATACCTGCTCAATACGCTACGCGGAAGATGTGTCTTTTCTCGTCACAAAATTCACTAAAAAATTCCGAAATTTCTACACACACATCGGAATAATTATGCCCTCACTTTCCAACACTTTTGATGTATGAAACACTGCTAGATCCGGCAACTTATCATTTCCATCGGAACTATTACTACACACATCCTGTTTCATGGCTAGTCTCCCACTGTACTTTAGAGTCCTCTAAGTCTTCTCTACCAGCAGGGAAAGACGCGCGAAGAATATTGCTTTACCATTGGTCAGTTTACTCAACAGCCAATAGCCAAAAAACACTCTCCCGCGTCATCCCGCGCTTTTCACCAATAACCAATCGCAAAATAGTAAACATAACGACACCACTTTTTACCGACGTAATTATCCAATATGCTGAAGTTTTGTTTATCCATAAAGTTATTTACTAATGTTTTGTATACCTGAATTAACTTTCCCTTTACCATAAACTTACTTAACAAACCTATTCTACAAAAATCCCCTTTGTCCACATTCACACTTCTTCGAAATGTTCCCACACTAAATCCCACTACATAACTGGTTAAACAATTATCTGCATATTAACCTTAAACACACATCATTCATACTGCTAAAACACATTTATAACATTTTACATACACAAAAAGACATAATAACACTTTATGAAAATACTAGAGCAGTTTATAAAAAACATTCTACTACTTTAGTGCACTCTAGTGGGCACAATCGAAACTAAAATCACAGTCCCCCTATCCAGTACTGTCCTCTATCGGCTGATACATAAACTACGCGCGTCCAGTCTCGCATCACCATCTGTCACTATCCAGCTCTGAGACACATCTCCCACTTAACTGCCTCCTTTTTTTTCCTTTTTTTAAAATTTAATTTTTATTTTGTTTTGTGTAGTTTTGTTGTGTATTTGATCAAAGGCCTTCTGCGCCCCGCTGGTAATATGTTGAGTCACGTCTTCTGGAAATTGATGTGTTAGGTTCAATTGTTCAGAAATGTTCATTGGTTCAAACAGGAAACCTTCTTCTCTCTTGGCTTAACACATTCCAGCTGCGAGGCGGGTCGTGGAAAGCACTCCCAAGGAAGTTCGAGAAAAATTGTCTGTATTTTGGGTGACGGACAACGACATAATGACGGTCATTGAGGTATGTCCAAATATCGAGTACAGATTCTACAGTTTGTCCAAATAGGTAGTGAATGGCATGTCCGCGAATCCAATTCACAGCATTGCTCTTTGACAGAGGAAAATAGTCACGTTCCGGAAATAATAATGAAAGGGGAGTAATCCGATCCGGAATGTCCCGCGTTAGAAAAGCCACAATACGTCGAACCAAGTGCCAAATCTCCTCCGCCGGTCCGCAAACAAACCGAGGTTCATCATTGTCTGGCACTCCACACGTGGATCATAGACGTGACTGGGCGAGGTGGATACGATGAAGGCGAAATTGGTTGATTTGCTTACCATTGACAGTTAGGTACCAGACAGATTGAACATTCGGGTCAAGGTAACAGGCGAACACCGCGTGCCATACAT
The DNA here is from genome assembly GCF_023897955.1 of Schistocerca gregaria. Lineage (NCBI taxonomy): Eukaryota > Metazoa > Arthropoda > Insecta > Orthoptera > Acrididae > Schistocerca > Schistocerca gregaria. The sequence goes on along the minus strand of NC_064929.1, from coordinate 93,137,779 downwards.
GACGCCAGTCAACCTAGGGGAACGTTTGTTCAATCGGGTTAGGTGGACGACCTAATTGGAGGACATTGTATACTGCCTTTGTCTTGAGTAAAAGCTGTCTTGGTAAGGTGAGGCGTAGATAACTGAGTTCAAGAAAGAAGTATCGTGTATAGTAGAACTGGGCCGGAACATCCGAGATCATCACTGGGGCTGACAGTAAGACCGGCGTATATGCCGACAGGAGGAGACCAGTGAGGCTCGTTGGGCAACGTGTCCATACCGCCATCTGGGAGCTGACAATAGGGCGCGAGCTCTATCCGGCACGTGAAACAGACCTATCCCATCTCGTTCACGGGGAAGAGTAAGGGTTGCATAATTAACTTTGAACAACAGCCCAGAGCTGACGAAAGATGCCAGCGCTGCCAACATGCGACGTGCCACAGTAAGCGGGAAAGGTAGAACTTGTGCTACATGGGGAACTCGGGATGCGATATATATATTGACATATCGAGCTCGTTGGAGAATATCTAGGGATCGAAGGCGATGGTCCATAAGACCTGCTCTGATCATTAAAAGGAGGCGTCGGTAGTTGATGGTGGCTGAACGCCGGAGATCAGATGAAAAATCTATTCCCAAACAGCGAATGGTATCAACGGTGGTGAGAGGTGTAACGCACTCCACGGGAAGTCTCGTGCCAATGAACATAACTTGTGACTTACGTACGTTTAAAGAGCTGGGCAGGATCGTTATACGGCCCTACGCCTCAAGCACTGAGTCAACGGATCGACAAGGAACTTCATCAGATGTCACGTAACGTCCACTACGACCAATTACAACGATCGATAATGAAAAAAAAGTGTAATCGTCGTGTTTTCTAATCTTATAGATAAAAAAAAGAAAAAACAAAAGTGGTCAGCGCGACACAGGGTCAATCCTAAGAGCCCGGGTTCGATTCCCGGCTTGGAGATTTTCTCCGCACAGAGACTGGGTGTTGTGTCGTCCTAATCGTCATCATTTCATCCCTATCGACGCGCAAGTCACCGAAGTGGCGTCAAATCGAAAGACTTGCACCAGGCGAACGCTCTGCCCTACGGGAGGCCCTAGTCACGCGACATTTTTTTTTTTTTTTACCACTCACATTAACTTGCAACTAACATGTCTAATGCTGATAGCCTTGGGAGACCCAGCCATGACAAAACTCTACCATCTGGTGAGCAACAGATATGAGACAGGCGAAAAATATAGTAATTCCCATTTTAAACACGGCAGGTGTTGAAAGGTATGAAAATTACCGAATTATCGGTTTAATTAGTAACGGTTTCAAAATACTAATGTGAACTCGTTACAGAAGAATGGAATAACTGGTGGAAGCCAACCTCAGGGAAGATCAGTGTGGATTCCGTAGAAATGTTGGAATACCTGAGGCATTACTGACCCTACGACGTGTTTTAGCAGATATGTTAAGGAAAGGCAAACCTACGTTTATCGCGTTTGTAGACATAGAGAAAGCTTTTGACAATGTTGACTGAAATACTCTCTTCCAAATGGTGGCAGGGGTAAAATACAGGGAGCTAAAGGGTATTTACAACTTGTATAGAAACCAGATGGCTGTTATAAGAGTCAAGGGAACAGAAGGCAAGCAGTGATTGAAAACGGAGTGAGACAGGGTTGTAGCCTCTCCCCAATGTTATTCAATCTGTGCAGTAAAGGAAACAAAAGAAACATTTAGCGTTCGAATCAAAGTCCATGGAGAAGAAACAAAAACTTTCAGGTTTCCCAATGACATTGTAATTCTGTCAGAAACAGCAAAGTACCTGGAAGAACAGTTGAATGGAATGGACACTGTCTTGCAAGGAGGATATAAGATGAACATCAACCAAAAAAAAAAAAAAAATTTAATCGAACGTAGTCGAATAATATCAGGTGATCCTGAGGGAATCAAGTAAGAAAACGAGACACAAAGTATTGCTGTTTGGGGAGCAAAATAACTGATGATAATCGAAGTAGAGAGGATATAAAATGTAGACTGGCCTTGGAAAGAAAGCCGTTTCTGAAGAATGTTATCACCGGGTCAGGAAGTCTTTTCTGGAAGTATTTGTACGGAGTGTAGCCATGTGAAACATGGACGATAAACAGCTTAGACAACAAACGAATAGACGCATTCTAAACGTGGTGCTACACAAGAATGCTGAAGATCAGATGAGTAGATCACGTAACTAATGAGGAGGTTCTGAATAGAACTGGGGTGACGACATTGTACCACAACTTGACTAGAAGGAGGGTAACATTGGTAGGACATGTTCTGAGGCATCAAGGAATAACCAATTTAGTACTGGAGGGCAGCGTGGAGGGTAAAAATCGTAGAGGGAGACCAGGAGACGAATACAGTAAGCAGATTCTGAAGGATGTAGGTTTCAGTAGTTACTAGGAGATGAAGAGGCTTGCACAGGATAGAGTAGCATGAAGAGCTGCATCAAGCCAATCTCTTGCCTCAAGACCATATCAACAACAACATGTCTAATATTTCCACAAAGAAATTTTCACACTGCACCGGAGTTTGCGCTGATATGGAACTTCCTGACAGATTAAATCTGCGTGCCGGACCGAGACTCGAACTCGGCGCCTATGTCTTTCGAGGGCAACTGCTCTACTAACACACAGTTTCAATCTGCCAGGAAGATTCCAGTCTAATATTTCTCACGTAAACAACATCCAGTGGTCTGTTAGACCTCTGAAATTTATTCAGATAAATAAGAGCCATCTTTTCTGAAAACTATTTAATTGCCAAAAGTGCAAATGCACCGACACACCAAAGAAACTCGTATAGGCATGCGTATTCAAATACAGAGATGTCTAAACAGGCAGATTACGGCAATTCAGTCGGCAACACCTACATAAGACAACAAGAATCTGGCGCAATTGTTAGATGGGTTGCGCGTTATAAAGATTTAAGTGAGTTTGTGGTGTTACAGTCGGCGCACGAGCGATGGGACACAGCACCTCCGAGACAGTGATGAAGTGGGCATTTTCCCCTTCGACCATTTCACGAGCCTACCGTGAACATCAGGAGTCCGGTAAAACATAAAATCTCCTACATGGCTGCACTTGGAGAAGGGTGCTGCAATAATGGGACCAACGACGACTGAAGAGAATCGTTGAACGTGAGACAAGTGCAAGCCTTCCACAAGTTGCTGTAGATTTCAGTGCCGGGCCATCAACAAGTGTCAGCGTGCGAACCATTCAACGAAACATCATCCATATGGGCTTTCGGAGCTGAAGGCACAGTCGCGTATCCTTTATCACTGCACGACATAAAGCTTCACGCCCCGCCTGGGCCCGTCAACACCGACACTGGACTGTTGATGTTGCCTGGATCCGACGAGTCTCGTTTCAGACCGTATCGAACGGATGGACGTGTACTATGAGTACGGATGCAACCTCGTGAATCCGTGGACCCTGCGTGTCACTAGTGGTCTGTTCAAGCTCGTGGAGGCTCTATAGCGGTGTGGGGCGCGTGCAGTTTGAATGATATGGGACTCCTGATACGTCTAGATACAAATCCGACAGGTCACACGTGTGTAAGCATCCGGTTCAAATGGCTCTGAGCACTATGGGACTCAACATCTTAGGTCATAAGTCCCCTGCAACTTAGAACTACTTAAACCTAACTAACCTAAGGACATCACACACACCCATGCCCGAGGCAGGATTCGAACCTTCGACCGTAGCAGCCCCGCGGTTCCGGACTGCAGCGCCAGAACCGCACGGCCACCGCGGCCGGCTGTAAGCATCCCGTCTGATCACCTCCATCCATTGACGTGCATTGTGCATCCCGGCGGCTCTTGGGCAATTCCAGCTGGAGAATGCGTCACCTGACATTCTTATGAGATTCAACACTTCCGCTGGCCACTAAACAGAAACATTACTGAGCGTATCTGTGACGCCTTGCAACGTGCTGTTCTGAAGAGATCTGCATCGCTCCGTAGTGTTACGGATTTATGGAGAGGTCTGCAGGATTCATTGTGTCAGTTCCCTCCAGAACTACTACAGACATTAGCAGAGTCCATTCCACGTCGTGTTGCAGCACTTCTGCGTTTCCGTGGGATGCTACACGATATCAGGCAGCTGTACCAGTTTCTTTGGCTCTTGAGTGTATTACATTGTAAGATGGCAAGAACTATGCTCCGAACATGAAGTCATTAAAGATCACCTAACTCACGTTGAGCGAACAGTAGGGCTGAACAAAAATGACTGAGAAGGCACAATGCCTCTTGTAGAGGGTACAGTATGGACGTATTGGAATAATTAATGTCGGGAGATGGTTTTAAAGTAATTCACACGACATGAAAACTTTGTAGAAACGCGTCGATTTACTGGAGGCTAGTTTATACCAGGGAAGTATACAGAGTTGACTGTGGCCGGCTGGGGAGCGGCGAAGGGCAGCGACAGTAGGCAGCTTAGAGCGGCTGAAGCTCTGAGAAAGCGGTAATGCGGCGCGGCCTCCAGCTGCCTTAAGATAAGTGACAGTGAGTGGGTGGTTGACCCCATGCTGGTGTGCCGGGAAGCAGACGGGGAACTTGTACACCTGTTGATAAATGTCCGTCATCCCGTTTTCAGTGGAACATGCGAGAAAGCCGCGCAAAGCTACAGTGGAGCGGTCAGCAGAGGCCAAAATATGCGTGTTCGTGACTATAGCAACTTCACGTCGAATTCACGGTCTGCAGGGTCTGAAGTAAATCAGGTGAAGAGCGACAGAATTTAATACTCTGGCCTCCAATGGGAACGTAGGACCGAGGAATTTTAAGTACGCTCATGGGATTCAGAATTCCGGAAAAACTGGTGTTTCTGCAGACGCTAACCTTGATGGGATGCCTGGGAGGAGCTAAATAGCAGAAGTTGAGAGGAAGGGAAATTTTGTGGGAATTTGTTCACTTCCCAGAGCAGGCATTGGTCGGCGCTGGGAAGCGACACATAATTAACGCGACCTACGCTGCAATTGGCGTAAGTGATTTTGCTGGAGGGGAAACCGAGGCGAAGAGCGGACTGTGAGAAGTCTCCGTAGTGGTCTACCGTTCCCAGCTTGCGTAGAGTGCGGACGTGGCGTTCTTTACTCAGCTTGCCTGAGAGGGAGTGAGCATCTCTGCAGTTTAGGACTTAGCGAATGGAACGATTGAGCTTGGGGATAGAAAGTTTTGGTTCAGCTATGTACTGAACAAGATATCTAGGAGTGAATAGACGAGCGCAGCCTTGCAGCACCACGAGGTCGGCCGACGTCCACACAGCGACGCCGCTCCGCCCCGCTGTATTCGGTGATATTGCGCCCGCTCCGGCCACTGATTAATGTGTTGGATCACGTCGGCAAAGTTTCCACGAGAGTTTCGTGGATAGTGTATTGTAGAATTCTTCTCGCATTTCGCATTACGCCTGGATCAGTCGATAGGAATTAATTTTGATTTAGCGCGCTTTACTCCACGTAAACGGAATTTATTACCACTGCCTGATAGGAGAGTCATGTAATATGATGATTGAAGGTCGGGAGTTAAAATCAATTTGTGCTAATCGACTGCATCTGTTTTCAATCAAGTAGTTGAAATCCCAAGTCACTTTCTTAATTAATTTTATTTTCAACATTTGCATCTGGTGTTCAATAGCTGAATATAACATCAATGTGCACCCCTTTTTAATTAATAGTGATCAATTCTGAATCAACTAATGTCAACACTGCCACCGCAGCTCCATCAGGATTCACAGGGCCTTTGCGTTATCCGATATTGCGGCAGTTTTGCACTCTCTGTTGATCTGTTGGTCAATTAGCTGGGGTGAGCACACGCCAAAACCAGATAAGTGACGGGTGCGGAGTTACAACATATTGAGAAAAAACGGGCACTTTACCCAAGTCCATGACTGACTGAATAAAGACACGCTTCTTTTTCGTTTCAAAGCCCATTTCACGCGTTTATTCAAGACGTTCTGAACGTCGACACTGTTGACGAGGATATTTACTCTTCTGATTTGGAGAGCAAAAGTTACAGGTATTTCTTTTTACAATAGGGTCCTCAAGAGCGTGAAGTTGGGGACGTTCTTCATCTGGTATGTGCATTATGCGTCTGATTGAAACAGTAAGTTGCTTTGTAAGACTTCTTATTTGCAATTGATGTGTCATAAGGGAATAAGTTGGAGCCTTTGCTAACGGTTTCATGAAGTCAAGACGTGTTATGTCTGGAGTCTTCTTGAAAGACTGGTACAGGCGATAAGCAGTATCCACCAGCGCGAAATAGTTGCTGCACGCCATCTCCTTGTGCTTCGGCTTGCAGTGTAAGCTGCACATTTTTTATCCAGGGAATCCACACAGCATTTTGTTACGTTATAGAATGAGTTAATTTCTGGTTTACCACTCTCTGGATAGGAGCTACGACAAGATACTTTGGCATTTATGTTGACGATTTACACTTTAACGAAAACGCCAGGCTGACAGTTAACAAAGTGACGAAACTCAGCATAAGCTTGCAAGAGTGAGCAGTGTAAGATACAGATTACCCTTCAACACAACGACGACGTATTACACAGCACTCTTTGAGTCGATAACTTGTTTTTCGGCTAGTCTTGTGCACTTCAGTTACGTTTAGGTACGCATAAATCTATTGTGAGGCGCGGCCAGAGCAGTGTTCTACTCACAAGGGAACCTCCCCATCGCACCCCCCTCAGATTTAGTTATAAGTTGGCACAGTGGATAGGCCTTGAAAAACTGGACACAGATCAATCGATAAAACAGGAAGAAGTTGTGTGGTGCTATGAAAAAAATAAGCAAAATATACAAACTCAGTAGTCCATGTGTAAGATAGGCAACAGGAAGGATAGTAGGAGTTCAGGGGCGCCGTGGACCCGTGGCTAGCGTGAGCAGCTGCGGAACGCGAGGTCCTCATGTTCAAGTCTTCCCTCGAGTGAAAAGTTTACTTTCTTTATTTTGGCAAAGTTATGATCTGTCCGTTAGTTCATTGACGTCTCTGTTCACTGTAATAAGTTTAGTGTCTGTGTTTTGCGACCGCACCGCAAAACCGTGCGATTAGTAGACGAAACGATGCGCCTCTCCAATGGGAACCGAAAACGTTCGATCGCAAGGTCATAGGTCAACCGATTCCTCCACAGGGAAACACGTCTGATATATTCTACACGACACTGGCGATGGCATGTGCGTCACATGACAGGAACATGTTGTCGACCCACCTAACTTGTACACTTGGCGAATGAGTAAAAAGATTCTTCTACCTTCCCCGATTTAGGTTTTCTTGCGGATGTGATAATCACTCCCAAAAAAGTGATGAAAACATAAGAGTTTCTTACATAAACTGCAACAAGTGAATGCGTTTCACAGTCGGCGCAGTTACGGCATCGGACGGACAGATAATAATTGTCTGAAAATAAAAAGTTAAACTTTCCACTCGAGGGAAGACTTGAACCAAGAACCTCGGCGCTCACATTATCTTTGATGTTGCATATCTTGCGCATGGACTACTCAGTTTGTATATTTTGCTTTTTTTTTTTTTCATAGTTCCACACAACTTCTTCCTGTTTCCTCAATTGATCTGTGTTCAGTTTTTCAAAGCCTATCCACTGTGCCAACTTATAACCAAATGTGAGGGGGGTGCGATGGGGAGGTTCCCTTGTTAGAATTTCGGGGGCTTTCGGCACGATCTCGATTGAGTCCCTGTGCGTGGTGCTGTGAGTCTTCGCTGCGGATAACACAATTCGCCACAGAGCAGCGGCCTACTGGCTGAAGGGGGGAAGACGCGACGCAATAAGAGAAATAACTGGACAAGACGTATACGAGAGACGGAAATTAAACAAGAGGAGAATAGATTCATGGCAGACGGAATGGGACACAACTGATAAGGGAAGACGAGTTTACTATTTCTTCTCCAGTATACGAGAGCGGATGAAGTTGAAGTATATAAATCCGAGACGCGGGAAGGTGCACGTTCTCAGCGGCCACGGAACCTGTCCCGTGCATCTCGCCACGTTTGGCCTAAAGCAGGCTCACACTCGTGCCTGCCGTGAGGGTGGCACACGCGCGCACACAGTGCTCGCCGGCGACGCCCTAGGACACACAGCACCCAGGAGGTATCAACAACCTCGCAGATGAACTTTAGGGAGCACTCTGTAGATGTGACATATGTCTTATTTCGTTGCATCAGCTTTGACTCGGTCGAAGTTTTACCAAGCGCTCGCACTTGATGCAGCTGATTATGACATTTCAAATCAACTCCCAATCTCCACTGTCACCTTAAGCTCGGAAACACATTATAACCTTAGTACATTAAATTAAGTATTGCCACTGTCAAGGCAGCATATTTTTAACAGGAGTAAGCATACATGCAGAAGGTACAAAAGGGAAGAATTGTCAAATCATGTGAATTTTCCATCTCTCGTTTGTTCCATCAACTACACTTTTTATTTTAATTTAAAATACGTCCACAATTTCTTATGTATCTTATTTATTATCATTATCTAAGTTAGCAACAAGTTTAAACATATATACAGTATAATACGGGGTGAGTCAGCAAGAAAGGCACATGCTTTGACTGGTGATTCTGAACAAAAAAGCCTCTAATAAACATATGCCCTTTCCTTAACCGTTTCCGGGTAAACCAGTGAAAACAGCTATGAAAGGGATAGGTGCGGGTGGCGGTAAATTAAGATACTGTTGTCTTACGGTTTGTTTAATTGAGTACGTTTGCTCACAGAAGATGTTCAAACAGTCCAGCGTCAACTCGAGTGCACGTTGCTGCCCTTGCAGACAGGTGTCGTGTCGCCGGCCGGAACTCAGGTGTGGATTCCTGTACCCAGGCTCAAGTACGTGAAATGCGAGCGAGAAGTTCCTCTCTTGTCCGCACTCTGCGCTTGTGGATGTCACTCTCCAGCCACCCCCACAACCAGTAATGCAATGGGGCAATATCGGGTGACGTCGGTGGCCAAGCAATGACTCCGCGACCACCGGTACGTTGTGTTGAGATACTGTGTCGCTGGGCATAACAGACCTCATAGGAGCTCCGTCATGCTCAAAGTACATACGAGCTCGTGTCGCCAAAGGGATATCCCCCACGTTTCCTGGCAACACATTTTGAAGAAACTCGAGTCACCGTGTCCCAGTAAGACGGTTATCTAAAACAAATGGACCAATGAGTTGGTCATCAATAATACCGCACCACACATTGACTGAGAAACGTCATTGAAAATTCGTTTCCACAGTAGCGTGCACATTTTCATTTGCCCACACATGAGAGTTGCGCGTGTTGTTGATACCGTTGCGGGTAAATGTTGACACATCGGTGAACAGAATAGGTGGAATTAATCGCTCACTGTCAATGATCCACTGACAGAATTCTTGCCGGGTGGGAGCATCTCCTTCGTGCAGACGTTCTACACTCTGCCGATGAAAGGGATACAGGCCGTGCTCGTGTACTGTGCTAACAGTCGTGTTTGTGGAATACCACTATGGGCGGCAACTCTTCTAGAGCGAGTGGCACCACTGCGCTGAGCTACCTGAAGAATGTTCTCAGCTTCGCTAACACTTTGTTGTAGGGGACGTTCAGAGACAACACTTACACGCAATACGTGGAACTATCTGGCACTCTGCGATTGTTGGTGTTCTCGCACACAAGGTCTGGAATTCCCTTTGGACAAACCATAGACAAACACCGTGTCAGCATACTCTGCATGTGTGAAGGTCCGTGGCATTTTCACTGCACAAAACTACTCGTCGTTCACGTGACAACACTGTGGTGCCCGCCACTACAACAAACGATACCGGAATGAGACTTGAGGTAAACAACTGCACCACGCGCGACTGAACTGCCTGCTGGCTCGGTTAGTAAGGACGACGCTACACGTTTCCCGTTCCTAGTCGTGTTCATTGGTTTACCCGGAAACGGTCAAGAAAAGGCCGTATGTTTACTAGGAGGCTTTTGTTCAGAATCAGCTAGTGTCATCCCTCAGAGCACGTACCTTTCCTCTCATATATATATCGGAGCGGTTAGTAGACGCGCAACCGAGCGCCTCCCCAGGTGGCGGATAGCGGAATGCCTCCTAGATACAGCTGATACCGAGGAAATGAAATACTAGGGGGGGGGGGGGGAGGACCAAAACTAATAGTAGCGTCTGTTCCAACAGTGGGCGGCTACAAAGGGCGTCTGCTCCACATGTGAGTGGCGGCGTCAACCAACCTCCTGATCTGGAAAGTCAGGCTGCACTCGGCAGCATGCCATACATCCAACTACTAAACATCATGATGGTACAACGAGAAAAATCTCATTACCCCGAGCCCCAGTCAATAGACTGGGATCGTCGTGAGCATCGGATTCCGGGGTCTCACGAACTTCATGAGAAGAATCGGAGCTCAAACTCCCTCAAGACCAAACGCAAACACTACATCGGCACACTCAACGTGAACACACTGATGAAGACAGGAAAGATGAAACAACTAACAGACACTCTCGAAAAATTTCAAATTAAAATATGAGCACTGCAAGAAACACGATTCACAGACGAAGACCATTTAAACGCGGAGAATTTCAGAATATACAAAGGAAAACCATCGAGAGAACTGAAAAACCTAAGGCTCTATGGCACAGGATTTGCAGTACACAGGTCCATCACGGACAGCATAATCGACTTTTCGTCACCAAACGAAAGAATCAGCACCATCATAGTGAAATCAGCCAACAAATCCTACACAATAATCAACGAACATGCACCGATTAATGACTACAACAGGAAAAGCCCGACGAAATTGATGACTTGTGGACGACAATGGAAGAAACTATCATAAAAATTCCTGCACATAAAGTCAAAATAATTCTGGGAGACTTCAACGCTAAACTCGGAAAAGAAAAGATATACAAACATACCACAGGAAAACATACTCCACACAAGGACACCAACAAAAACGGAAAACACCTGATAGACTTTTGCAAAAGCCACGACCTCGCTATTATGTCAACAAAATTCAAGAAACCAACACGAAAACTTACCACATGGAAATTCCCCAGCGGAAAGCAAGAACTAGAGATCGACCACGTAATAGTCCAGAAAGACTCACAAAACGAAGTTTTGAACATAGACACACGTAAAGGCTACTTCGACTCAGACCACACCTACTACAGATCAGGATTCGTCTTTTGCCCAAGAAAAAGCTCCAGAAGAACAAAATTGTTAGGCCAGATCCAGAATACGTCACTTTAAACCAGACACAAATATTACACAAAATTAAAATGGAAGAAACGACAGACTGGACACAACTTTCACGAAGAATCCGAGAGGCCATGAAACTAGCACAAGCACCACGCACACGGAAACACCGCTGGTGGAACCACACGTGAGGCCAAGCTACTGAACAACGAATCAGTGCATGGAAAAAAATTTAGTAGCCATAAATCCCAAGAGAATTGGATGAACTTCTTGAAAACACAGAAGCAATCAAGCAAAATCGTTCGCAGTGAAAAACAACAGTACGATAAACGGTGACTGACGGAGATCGAATCGGACTTCATGAAGAATAATACAAGAAACTTTTACAGAACGTTCAGAGAAAATATGACTAGATAACAACCACCTAACTTGTGCTTCAGAAGACCGGATGGAACTCTAGAAACCAATAACAAAAACAATTGTGACATTCTGGCAAAGTACTTCGAAAAGCTGCTCAACACGGACCCCCCTATGGAAGAAATGATGACTGAAACGAGCACGTACAATCCAGATAGTGAATCTCCAACTCTAGGAGAAGTTAAAGAAATAATCAAGTCACTCAAGAATCGTAGAGCACCAGGAGAACATCGAAAAGGTGCAAAAAATGGCAGCTCGTTTTGTATTGTCACGTAATAGGGGAGAGAGTGTGGCAGATATGATACGCGAATTGGGATGGAAGTCGTTACAGCAAAGACGTTTTTCGTCGCGGTGAGATCTTTTTACGAAATTTCAGCCATTAACTTCCCCTTCGAATGCGAAAATATTTTGTTGAGCCCAACCTACATAGGTAGGAATGATCATCAAAATAAAATACGAGAAATCAGATCTCGAACAGAAAGGTTCGGGTGTTCGTTTTTCCCGCGCCCTGTTAGGAAGTGGAATGGTAGAGAGATAGTATGATTGTGGTTCGATGAACGCTCTGCCAAGCACTTACATGTGAATTGCAGAGTAGTCATGTAGATGTAGCTGTAGATGTAGAAGACGGCATCATCGAAGAAATCTGGAATTTACAAGACCCAGAACTCACCAAAGACATCCACAGGATCTTGGAAGACATCTGGAAAACCATGAAAATTCCTGACGACTGGAAAACTGCCCTGATACACCCACTACACAAAAAAGGTGACAAGACTGACCCGAACAACTACAGAGGAATATCCCTACTGCCGGTCGCATACAAGATCCTCTCTAAAGCTTTACTGAACAGACTAGAATGCCAGACCGACCACTTGATTGGGAAATACCATGTAGGTTTCCGTAAAGGGCGGTCTTGTGCGGAACAAATTTGGAACCTGGAAATGATTTTAAAACACAAACAGAACCTGAACATTACCGTTGCCGACTTGAAAAAGGCCTACGACTCTATTGACCGGAAAACTCTCTTCAAAATTCTAGCAGAACACAGACAACAAAACACGGGCTATCATAGACCAAACTTTAGCCAACACGACCTCCAAAGTAAAGTGCTCTGCGGAACTATCAGAGCCCTTTGAAATCCGCACAGGTGTCCGACAAGGCGATGGCCTCTCACCTCTACTTTTCAATTTGGTGTTAGATAAGGTCATAAAAGAATGGGAAACATCACAACAGGGGATAACCTTAGGAAACCTACAGATTAAATGCCTGGCTTTTGCAGACGATTTGGCGATTGTCACGAAAGGTATAAAGGAAACAAAAGACGCTATTGAAAAACTACACGAAATCGCTTCCAAAACTGGACTACAGATCTCTTACGAAAAGACAAAGTTTATGAGCACAAAGAAACTATCTCTGAACACAAAGTATGGCACGATTTACAAAACGGCAAACTTCAAATACCTCGGTGAAACCCTACAAATGAGTGGACATAACAGAGACTCAAACGAAGAAAGAAATACTAAACTGGACAAGGCATACAAAGTAGTGTGGAGTCATTACAAGAAGAAGTCTATCTCACAAAAAGCCAAATTACGCCATTACGACACGGTTGGTGCTCCCCGAGGCACCATATGCAGCACAGACCACACTAATCCTAGGGCATACACGTATTAGACAACTAGAAAAAGTAGAACGGAAAATACTTAGGAAAATATTTGGCGCAACTAACAACAACGGAATATGGATCAAAAATCCTACAGAGGAACTATGCAAACATATGGAGACAATCACAGAAAAGATTACAAAACGCAGACTACAATTCTATGGGCACCTATACAGAATGCCATCACACAGGCTGACCAAACAGATCTTTCACTGGGTAACCACTAGAAACAACAAATGGGTGGCAGAGGTAGAAAACGACCTGAACCAACTCAACATAACAGCACACACAATAAACGACAGAATAAAATTCAGGAACATCATTAAGAAAAGTAAACTACATGAGATACAATGTGACAAACGAACAGGCGTAAAATGGACAGAAGAACGCAAGCAAGATCACAGCCGGAAGATGGAAGAAATATGGGCAACGAAAAAGGCAATCGAGATGAAGCCAAAGACACAAAGCCGACAAGGAGCATGGACAGAGGACCGGAAACAAAAACACAGCGAGCGAATGAGGGAAGTTTGGGCAGCAAGGAAGGCAGCAAAAGGAACTGGCCATGTAGTTTGGTCCAACTGCGCTCTTCAAGGGCAAAACACCAGGGTGTAAACGGTATAAGGCGCCAAAATTATACAGATGGTACATCTCGGTGTGCTTGACAAAAAAGTCTAGTGACATTTTCTTGTATCATGTACTTTATTTTTGTGTTATTAAAAGCTAATTTTCGTAGGATAGATAGTATACGCGTTTCTGTTTACGTAAGGACAAACACACACACCCATGCCCGTGCGAGGACTCTAACCTCCGCCGGGACCAGCCGCACAGTCCATGACTGCAGCCCCTATCATTTTTGATATTTTTGCTGAAATCTGGTTTCGCAGGATAGAGCGGATCAGGTTGTGGTTGTGAAAGGGGGCCGTAATCAGTAACTGTCAGTTGCGCAAAACAAACAAAATTTTATTTTTCTAAGAACCACATTACCTTGAAAGGATCAAATTAAAACAATATGGCTGAAGGCCTAGTTAAGAAAACTTGAGATCCCTCCCAGGCAGAAAAGGCCAAAACCAAAATCAAAAGAACTACGGCTGACAGCCTGCACACAAGTTATTAAAATTGCCTTAAAGAATAACGCCTTACTTAAAAAAAAATATTTTTACTTAAATATTCGGCTGAAGCGACACACGAGACACTGAACAGCTTAGGGCTTAAGGCCAGTATAACAAGAATTTCAGATAGAACAAACTTTCAAAATTTAGGTTTTAAGCAAATCAGTCTTCAAATTTTGAGTCGGCCGAAGGCCGTGTATTGAAAGTAAAACAAACTAAATTAATAGACAGCTGAGGGCCCCGCACAGTGAAAATCACAGTCTGAGGCCGACAGAACAGCGGTGCTCCGAAGTGTTCCAAGGGTCGGCCCGAGAGGTAGCGCTAACGTCACACGACGCAGCCAAGAGTGAGGTCCCCGACCCAGGGAAGCCTGAACGACCGACCAACAACTTAATCAGTTCCCTCCCGCCCTACCGAAGGCAAGAAAACAGAAAATGTCTGCCGAGGACGAAGATACCAGCAGTAGTACGTCCTCAAAATTGGCGTCTAAAAACAGCAAATGCACAACAATCGCTCGAAAAAATATGAACGACCACCAAATGCTGTCGAACTACACAGCGTGCCGGACAGTAACACAGCGAGTAAAAACACACTGTTGGTAAACTGCGCTAACGACCAGGGCAGGTAACTGGGGCGTTAACGGCCAGAGGGCAGGAAATACCGACGGTGCACTTCACTGACGAGTAACAACCAATTTAATAGTTAAAGACCATTCAGGACGACGGCTGCAAAATTTCGCCAACACATCATAAATTGCTGCTTGCCGGAACAGCTCAGGAAGCAACAACCAGCAATGAACAAAGAGATGCCACAGCAGTTGAGGTTTGATAACAGGCTAACTGATCAGTCAGCGTGCACGCCGCCAGCGGTTCCGGCGTGCGTGACTGTGTGCCACGGAGACTTGCTCGCTCCTCTGTCCGAACCGACCGGCTGCCTCACACATACCACCACACGGAAATACAGCGGACACCCCAAAGATGGTACAGCAGTACTAGTATCGATAAGCGCTGCTGCTGCCAATGACGGAGGCAAGTCAGCAACACGTTATGGTAGTAACTTGGGGAGAAATAACAAACCTGAGAATTAAGATTGTCCTCGAATCTGTCCCTCTACCTGATCTTCATAACTCCATTACTTGGTTTGGTGGTGCTAATTGGTTTACAGTCCTTGATTTGAACCGAGCCTTTTATCATATTCCCTTAGCCGAAGAATGTAAACATGTTACTGCATTTTGTACTGATTGGAATCTGAGTTTAACAGGGTTCCCTTTGGTTTGGCTACTGGTGGAGCAGTTTCGTTCGTTGGATAATTTCCTCGGGGACTTGAAATTAGTCTGTGTGTATAATTATTTGGACTACTTAGTCATTTATAGCCATTCGTTTCAGGACCATTTGGATCACACCCAGCAAGTTTTACCGTGAAACCCAGTAAATTGACGTTAACCAGGCAGCAGGTGTCCTTTTTAGATCACCTGGTATCATGTCAGAGTACTCGCATCGACAAGGAGCGAACTAAAGCATTATGAGTTCTGCCTCCGCCCACCGATAAACGTGGAATTGCTAGGTTCATAGGCATGGCGAAGTATTTTAGGCGTTTTGTCCCTAATTTTTCTCAGTTGGAGGCTCCCTTAAATGAATTGCGCCAGAAAGGAGTGCGTTTTGAATGGGGATCTGCTCAAGAGGCTGCCTCTGAGCACATTAATGCAGGCAGCTATAGCCAATCCTCCCGTTCTCGGAGAACCGGACTTCATAAAAGGTTTATTGTCTAAACTGACGCATCTAATACGGGTATTTTGGCTGTCCACCTGCAGGAGTTCGAAGGTCACAGGCAGCCATTAGCGTATGCGTCTCGTCGGTTAACCAGTGCCGAACTCTAATATTCTGTTTACGAGTGCGAGGCCTTGCTCGTTTTGTTCACCCTGGAGAAGTACCCCGTTGAGCATCGGGTATTTCAGCTAGAAACCGACATTCAGGCATTGAGGTGGATGTTAGAAAGGCCACGTAAAACTGCCCGTATCGCCAGGTGGGCAGTACGCATTTCTGCATTTCAATTTGAAGTAAAAGGCACTGAAAATGTCCTTTCGGATGTCCTCAGCCGGATGTACACTGAATCTACACCTAGTGAGGGCACCCGCGAAACAGAGGTAGGCAGTCTTAGTTGTGTCGTGTCAGGCGAGATTCCTCTTTTATTTGATGATGTTGCTCAGCGTCGGGATCAGGATCCTACTTGGGCACTGGTTAACCTAAGGCTGTTGGCTGGGGAACTGTTGGATTAGTACGTTATTAAGAAGAGCATTTTGTGTAAAGGGGTGGGATGTGCTAAGCAATTCAAGATCTGTTTGGCAGTGGCTCTGGTGCGCCCGGTTTTTCATTATTTTCATGATTCGTTGGTTGGTGTACATTTACGAACTTACAAGACATTGTAAAAAATTAAGAAGCATTTGACTTGACCCTCCATGAACCGTGACATGAGACATGGTTTCTCGATGTCGGCTGTGTAATGTAGCCAAACCTAAGAATGCTGTTCAACAGGGTCTGCTGAGTTCTGGGCACGAATCCTATGCACAACCTCTATATCGATAATGTAGGGCCCTTACCTCGTACTGACAGAAGTCATCGGTACATATTGGTTATTATTGATGCATTTTCCAGATTTACCTGGCTTCTTCCGAGCTGTAACATGACTGCTACCACCACTATTTCGCACTTAACTTATGTTTTCAGTGTTTGTTGAGGTTTCATAACACTCAACTTCAGTGTCCAGGAGGGCAACGAACTTCGTAGCTCTCGCAGCTAGCACCTAACAATCGGACTGCGCGTGCACGCCGCCTGCGGTCCCGGAGACTTCCTCGCTGCTGTGTCCATACCGGCCGACTGCCACACACACCACACGGAAATATAGCTGTCACTCGAAAGATGGTACGGCACTACTAGTATAGGTAACCGCTGCTGCTGCCAATGACGGCCAACACGTTATGGTAGTAACTTCGAGAGAAATAAGATGCCACTCGATTGTGACAAAATGCCAAAGGACAAACGGCATCAACGCGAGCCGGCCATGGCTCATTTGCGTTTGTCCGTGTGATTATTTCTGGGAGAATATTTTCAGAAAACAGAAGTTCCTATTCTATTCCCGGATTTTCTCCCGAATTTCTAGCAAGTAGTCGAAGTCCAGGGTCTTGAATCATTGTCTTATGGCGCCTTGTCCTTACATTCACTGGAGGTTGTTCCTTGCTCCACTTAAAACACTTATTTTTGTCGTAAAAATATTTGTGTGCGTCATCATTCCTACTATACTGAAGCGCCAAAGAAACTGGTATAGGCATGCCTATTCAAATAAAGACATGTGTTAACAGGCAGAATACGGTGCTGCGGTCGGCAACGCATATATAACACAACAAGTGTTTGGCGCAGTTGTTACTGTTGATACAGTGGCAGGTTATCGAGATTTAGGTGAGTCTGAACGTGGTGTTATGGTCGGCGCACGGACGATGGAACACAGCACCTCCGAGACAGTGATGAAATGGGCATTTTCCCTTTCGACCACTTCACGAGCCTACCGTGAACATCAGGAATCCGGTAAAACATCAAATCTCCTACATGGTTGCAGTTGGAGAAAGGTGCTGCAAGAATGGGACCAACGACGACTGAAGAGAATCGTTCAGCGTCACAGAAGTGCAACCTACCTGCAAACTGCTGAAGATTTCAATGCTGGGCCATCAGCAAGTGTCAGCGTGCGAAACATAAGCGATATGAGCTCTGGGAGGCGAAGGGCCACTCGTGTACCCTCAATGACTGTACGACAGAAAGCTTTACGCCTCGCCTGGCACCATCATCACCGATATGGACTGTTAATGATTGAAAACACGTTGCCTGGTCGAACAAATTTTGTTTCAAATCGTATCGAGCGGATAGACGTTTAGGGGTATGGAGACAACCTTACGAATCCATGGACCCTGCACGTCAGCAGGGTCCTGTTCAAAGTGGCGGAGGCTCTGTAATGGTGTGAAGGGTGTGAAATTGGAGTGATATGGGACAGCTGATACGTGTAGATAGGACTCTGACAGGTGTCAGGTACGTCAGAATCCTGTCTGGTCACCTGCGTCCATTTCTGTCCATTGCGCGTTCCGACGGGCAATTCCAGTAGGGCAATGCGTCACCCCACACGTCCAGAACTGCTACAGAGTGGCTCAAGGAACACTCGTCTGAGTTTAGACACTTCCGCTGGCCACCAAACACCCCAAACATGAACATTATTGAGCATATCTGGGATGCCTTGCAATGTGCTGTTCAGAACTGATCTCCATCCCGTCGTACTCTTACGGATTTATGAATAGCCGGGCAGAATACATGGTGTCAGTTCCCTCCAGCACTACTTCAGACATCATTCGAGTCCATGACACGTAGTGTTGCGGCAATTTTGCGTCCTCAAGGGGAGCCTGCATGACATTAGGCAGGTGTACCAGTTTCTTTGGCTCTTCAGCGAATAACTCACAGTATTTTCATCGTCGCTGCCATTATCACTGCCATCAGTAATCCTACACTCCATCTCCGTCACGTTATATGACTCGTGAACGTAATCGGACCTATGACTACTTCCAGTTTTGCCACTGTTACTGTCGAGACACGCAGAGGTGAGATAGTGTAATTGAAATTAACAGCCAACAATTCCTAGTGTGAGTACTGATCTGCATTCAAGCATTGAACTAAATTTCATTCGTGTGTTTTAATTTCTGGTTTGCAATCATTATAGTCAACGGATTAGCCTATATTGCTGTAGCGGCCAACATAATAAATCTGAGGATGTAGCTAACTTCGTCACTCATGCAGTTCCTATTTTCGTCCTGGGGACGAAATTTGGAACTGTTTTTAGGACTGATTTTATTTGCTATTTATAAAGATTCATTGTGTGATATGGGGAAACGCAAAGAGAGAAAAATGGATTCGGTAAACGAAATGCTTAGATCTCACGAACCATGCTGTTTATCCACACAGACACAGAAATTCATGTGATACACATCTTTGGAAGGGTAAAAAAACTTGAAAAGATTGTTCATTGATAGCACTCAAGTGCAATGTTAGGAAAGAAAAATAAATTTATATTAGTTGTACTTTAGAGGAGTTTCGTGGGGGACAAAATTACGAACCTACTTTTTTTGTACTTCTGGTTTTGCAATGTTAACTTTTATTTTAAGTACTGGCTTTAATATGTTACAACAGTTTTATTGTAAGTTGTCTACAGGCGTAGAATGAATTCAGGAATGTACAGGATGTTCGAAAATTTCGGTTACAAACTTGTAGGACCATTTCTACGTCGATTTGAATTAAGATGTTTAACTCATATGTTTGAAGAACTGAATTAGACGTGACACAGTATAATTATTAGGTAACACAACGAAACATCTATTTATCACTTAACCACATTAGTTTGTATTAAGACTTAAACGTTACGTGTTTACATTATTCCAAAGCAAAAGAGAATGCAACATACTGTACGTACAGAACAGTGCTGATGCATTACAACAGTGGCTCGATGTAGCGATCACCCACGTTGTTTACAGGCATTGTATCTACGAAGCGCCTTCTGGTACACACCCTCCATGTCGCCTGGTGTCTCTTCAGTTTCTAGTGTGCACTGGACAGAACTGGTGCCCGGCAATCTTCTGTCTCCACATGAGGAAAACATGAAGGCCGTTATGAGAGAGTCATATTTCTTTGACAAAGATCTTTGATTTGGTGCTAAAAAGGGGTATCGTACCGTCGTCATGTTTTCGTCAAATTTCAAGATGGCGGACAAAAACTTTTTATTAATCGAGTACCACAATGGCATTGTGTGTGTATTTGGAAGAAAATCGGCGCAAAATATTCCTTTTTGGATACTTGGATGAAACCATAGGTAAAACGTCGAGATAATAAAAGCATTCAGCAAAATTTGTTACCAGCGGTGCAAATGGAAGACATCAAATCTTACACATAAATTACTTACAAATGGATGAGGGTGTGTTTCAGTATTTGCTCAGTAAAGTGGCCTCCCATATTGCTAAAAGAATATTCTCTTGAGAAATGCTATATATGCAGAAGACAGGAAATCTGTGATTTCTTGAAACAGGAGAGACCTACTCTAGTTTACAACATAGCACTCAAATATTACATTTCACGTTAACCAAAATCATTCCACAAACGTGTGAAGCGGTTTATAAAGCACTCAAGAGGGAATCCGAGAAGGTAAATAAGTGTTTAGTACACAATAGGACAATATGAACTATTTCCATTTTGGAATAATTTAATTAATGTAATTAGTGTTCCAACAAGGAAACAGATGAAGACTTTTTAACTCGTGGCATCCAAGTTCAAAAATAAAGAAAGGAGAATGGAAAGCTAAGAAATAATTTCTTATTTTAGAATATGGCCACATCCTCTATTCCAGGTTGCTGAATAGCTGCATGGATCTTTCCAGATGTAGAAGTGGATGATTTCAGCTGTGATTGTTGACATATAGTCGCCTCCAGCATATTCCATTGATAGGGATATCAACACACAATTAATAGCATGCAGTGTGCCCCTTGCTTAGCCCCCTCCCCCTCCCCCCCCAGTAGAAGCAAGTTTCTTAAAAGAAAAAAAAGAGTCGAAGGAACAGACCAACTTTGAAGCCATGTTTACAAACACACTACAGAGATCTTCAACATTTCGCGTACCTGTCATCAACTGTACAATATTAATTTTAATTTTAACAATCAACAGCCTCAGTTGCACCGTTTACCTAGAAATTTACCTATCTTTCAGTCGGGATAATCCAACCTTCTTCAAAATAACAGTAACTACCGTTTGTCCACAGTGGACATCGTAAAGCTAAAACTACAAATCCGTAATTTATCGTCAGACTGTAAAACTTGTCTGGAACTGTCTCAGCCCCAATACGCGACCGCGATGCGGTAGCGACGAGTGCTGTACACCTTGTATATACACTATGTCATTAAAAGTATCTGGGCATCCCCAAAAACAATAATAGTGAAGTGGAAACGTAAGGGGACACGTACAGCACAAAAGCGTACAGGCCGACCTCGTCTGTTGACTGACAGAGACAGTTGAAGAGAGTCATAATGTGTAATAGGCAGACATCTATCCAGACCGTCACACAGGAACTCCAAACTGCATCAGGATCCGCTGCAAGTAGTATGACAGTGCAATGCAAGTAGTCTCCAAGCACTATGGTAGAGCGGCTGCTCATAAGCCACACATCGTGCCAGTAAATTCCAAACGTCGCCTCGCTTGGTTTAAGGAGCGTAAACATTGGACGATTGAACAGTGGAGTTGTGTGGAGTGGCGAATCGCGGTACACAATGCGAAGATCCGATGGCAGGGTGTGGGTATGGTGAATGTCCGGTGAAAGTCATCTGCCAGCGTGTGTAGTACCAACAGTAAAATTCGGAGGCGGTGGTGTTATGGTGTGGTCGTGTTTTTCATGAAGGGGGCTTGCACCCCTTGTTGTTTTGCGTGGCATTATCACATGATGTGTTAAATACCTCCTTGCTTCCCACTTTTGAAGAGCAGTTCGGGGATGGCTATTACATCTTTCAACACGATCGAGCACTTGTTCATAATGCATCACCTGTGGCGGAGTGGATACACGATAATAAGATCCCTGTAATGGACTGGCTTGCACAATGACGTGACCTGAATCCTATAGAACGGCTTTGGGATGTTTTAGAACGCCGACTTCGTGTCAGACATCACAGACCGACAATGATACTGAAACGTCCCCTTAGAAAAATTATACACGACTGTGCTTAAACTGACACACAAAATTTTTAGCGCAACGCAATCTGACTTCCAAAAATCCCTACGAAAGAATGGCCCTGACTAACATTAACCTATACCTTTCACAAATCACTTACCTCACCAAAAATCTTCGTTACTCGAACTGCTGCAATACAGCGAGCACCACTACTGCCAGCTAAATAAAAGATTCAAACCACGGAAGTCAGTAACTACTGATAGGCACAGTTACCAAATGAAAGATTTTAGCGGAGAACAAACAATGTATTTACCTTTATAGTCATAATATATATATATATATATATATATATATATATATATATATATATATATATATATATATATATATATATATATATATATATCAGTTCATGACACCAATTCTTACAAATTTCAAAACTCCGCCATCTCTCTCCCCACGTCCACCACCGCTGGTGGCTTACCTCCAACTGTGCAACGCTATGCGCTGTTCACATCCATCTGCCCAACGCTACAATGGCGAGTATTACAACAATGCCAACCAGCCACTGATTGCACACAGCACAGCCAGTGTTTTTTATACAGAGCGCTATGTGGCGTTACCAATAAGAAAACCTAAACAGCCTACGTACATAGCCTCCATGCACACAGAAGTAGTGGATTTCCATGCAGTCGAAGAAGTAGTGTTGTCCTTCCAACGGAAAGACAGTGCTGTCTCTTGGCATGCAGACAGGTAATGGGCCACAACAGAGTCAGTCGACGTTGAAGACTATCGGTAGGTAGGTCATCACAGAGCAGACCCACAGTAGTTCTGGTAGAGATTACTATTGGTGGGCCACCAGAGGTGCAGACCCACTGCAGTGCTTGTAGAAATAATGGTATTGGTGGGTCATCAAAGGTGTAGACCCATTGTAGTCCTTGTAGAGATGGCCAGCAGCCATCTGTTTGACTGTGCAGGCGCACAATCACCATTGAAGAGTCTTGCGGATAATATAACAAGTCCATAACCACCACTTGTGCACTCACAAAAATTGTTTTTGAAATGTCATTAGAACCAGCAATGCTGTTATCCAGTCCCTTACTGAATTATTAACACACGTACAAACACTATCATTCCCTACTTCTCACATATTGTCTATATACTATGACCAACAGAAATGTGTGCAGTGAAATGTAATTTTCATGTTACTTAATTTAATGAACTGGTGTCAATTACAATTTTATAACATAAGAATACAATAACAAAGGTACAAAATACATCTTTAAAGAACATAACAATACAGATAACATTTGCAGCAGTACAGGCTTTACAAAAGAATCGAAATAACAAATACACCAGTGTTACAAAAATTATGACATAAGTACATACATAAAAGATCAGAATAACTTTTGAAACATCAACTTCACACATGAGCATTAGAACAAAACAGAATAAATAATGTGTTAACATCTTTACGAAGTAAATAACATGTTATTAATGCAAATTATATTTGTGGATAACAGTATTCCTCATCATAGTGAATGTAGCTTAGTATTAGAAGAAAAGAAATTCTGTGAAACAGTACACAGAGACAGGAAGAAAACAAATACACAAGGGTACACAAACACATAGAGGGATAACACAAAAGGAAAGGACAGGGTACTGCAGTCCAACCCAAAACTTCATTCCATAGATCTTTCGTCTTATTTCAACATTTGTTTCCGCCAAAAAAATCCTATGCAAGCATGCTTCCTGTATTCTGTTCTCATCCTCTTTCAAAAATAGTTTTCCTCCACTGTACACTACTTTTGTTTGGCCAAACCATTTTCTTATAGCTTCTCAAGGCTTTTCTTCCAATTCATCATAGTTAGTTTCTTATATAGTCTACCCCCTCTTAAGCTAAGTTAAACCTACTGAGCTCAGATGCTAAACTAAGGGATGACGCAATGCAGCAGCACAAAACAATTAACACAAACAACAAGGACAAAAAAATGCAACTAAACAAAGCAAGCAGCAATAAATGTAATAACTTATACCTAAACATGACAATCTCACAAGCAGAAAAAATAGTACACTAAAGACAACAATGCAGAAAAATGTATATTCACATCTTAATGTCTATGAAATTAAAGTGGCATACTACGAAAACTAATTCTAAAAAAATTACCAATTACTGAAAAAGAAAATTATATATGCAGTTACTGTTACTAGTCCCTTCTTATTGTTCTTTCCTTTCCAAGTGCTCCTTTTTTTGAAGAATGTGGATCATAAAATTATTATTTAACAGATCTGTTGACAGAAAGTTTTCACATTAGCAAATGCATTTACTTTTATTTTATAAAACCAATGCTGCAACACAGCTGGAAAACAGATATCAAATGAAATAAGCATTTATGTAAAAAGCATAAAAATATCATTCAATAGTGATGTGGCATTTCATAAGTTAGTAGAAATTCTCTCAATTCTCGTAGAATGACACTTGTCATTATGAGGCGTGCAGATGTAAGAAAGTATCTTTCCAAGTAATGAGCGTGTCGTTTTTGCGATGCTTTCTACAAAGGAATGTCAATAGCGAGGATAATTGCCTCTTTTTTTTCTCCACCTGTGCCTCTGACAGGCACACACTAATGGCTTTCTTTTGTCAGGTGGTTGTCATGCAGCTGGGTGCCCACGACGTATTACGTGCAGGTGGTCACTTAACTGTCTTATCGAAATATTTACGACACCAGTTTCCGCTACAGTGGCAGTCTCATATAAAAAAATTCACAGGTCAAGAATTTGCGTTACAAATCTGTAGAAATAAAGTCATTTAAATATAATAGTGTCCACAAAATTTTCGCCAGCATAGTGATACAGTCACGCATGTACATACATTTCATAACTCTTAAAGTAAGATTCTCTGTTTCCAACATCCTTTTTCACAAACCAGAGTCCCTAACCACTACTCATTATTCCTTACCTTATTCGTCGACACTTCTTCAATATTTCATCATAACAGATAAGTAGCATAATCAAATTCCTCATATAGTATCAGCTTATTGATCATAAACATACCGCAACAACATAATACATATCGTCATCATAACATCATAAAACCTCAGCCAAATCTCAAAATCATCATAGCATTCTGCAATAACTTCAAAACCTAAAAAATATTCTCTGCTCATTTCAGTAGTGTCATCTACCTCAAACGTACTTTAAAAATCATCATCCCATACCAAATACATCATTCAAAGCTCTCATAGTATAACAATGGTTCCGAAAAAATATGAACATTTCACAAAGTACATAGAATTTCATAAGTGTGAAATTATCCAGCTGTGTGATTGCGTAAACATGTGTCACTGACGTAATAAAAAAAATGTTTGTCTCTCAGTTAAATGATCGGATAGCTGTGTAATTTATGTATTAGAGAAATATGGTACCGATGTGTAAAGTTGTATAAGTAAATACCATATTAGCTAGGGCTCCTTGTGCTATCCAAACACATGGTACACAAAGTAAGCGTGTACCCCGCTGAGGATTAATGTAATTATATCCTCAGGTGTTACATATTACAGTAATGGAATGAAATGTATCTGGGAAAACCTTTATATCATTGTAAATCAAAAGTCTTTAAAAGTAAATGTTTTAAGTACAAAATTAATAACTCAAATACGTGTACTATAGCGCTTAACTGTGCGTCATGTTGTAAGATAATCTCTGTGGAAGTGTCGTAGTTATCGTTCTTCGAAAGCTAAGTTCTGCAGAAGTCAATGTACTTACCTCATGATAAACAAAAGTGAAATGCTTTGCGTATAGATATCGTAGTTACTACGCTTATTGCCGTGATGAAGTAAGTACTGTACTGTAACGTATTGTTGTGCTACAGAAAAGGCTGTCTCATTGTAGCTATACCACAAAGTTACTACTAAAACATATTTTACTTTCCAGAATAATACAGAAAAACTGTGCAGATATAAAACAGATACAGTGCAAAAGCAACTTTGTAAATTGTCACTCATTAGTAGCGTCGTCATAAAATCGTGTAGCTGTCACATAAACTAACCACTGAGTCATCTGGTATCTCACAGAAAGTACTTTAAATCCAGAATTTATTTTCAAGTAAACCAAAATGTTGCATTAAAATCTCATTAGCAGTACTGGTAACTGTTCTAAGTATGTCAGCCTTATAGTCGTTACGTCATCGTGCAACTAACAAGCAAGAATGTACACGCACAATAACATTGTGACGTCTGTTCACTATAACAATGCATTCGTAATTTCTGTTTAAATAAGTTCTCTTGGTTCTTGTCTGGATATTTAACTTCAAACATGGTTGCATGTTAACAGATTCTAAGTCTGACAAATTGTACTAGTAGCGTGAAGTGAAAAATTTTATGGCAAAGACAAAGTTAAAAAGCAGATTATCTTTCAATAAACGGTTTTACATGTGAAATGTGGTGTAAACCTTTACTCTTCCTAGTACGCAGACTGTCAACTGAAAAGCAATTATCATGTGGTTACGTCGGTAAGGAACACTGGAATTTTGCTCAAGGTTAGCTTATGTTATTTTTCTCTGAGCCCGCCGGCGCACGCGGCTGCCTGTGGTGCGGGTCATTGTCTGTCTCTTTGTTGGCGCGCGACGTTATTGGGATTAGGAGACCTAACTTCTACAAATTCACCTTGCCGAGGGGCCCTGATCTGTTTGAATCCCGCCAGTTCTGCTGCAATTCAGGTCTGTCGTTACGATCATATCGTCTGTCGTCATGTCGGTAGATTCCATAGTTTCTTTCTTGTCGGTCACGTGGTGGAGAATTTCTCCCTGAATCGTAACTGCGCGCTGGACCGTTGCGTCTGAAGTTATTCTGTCTCCCTTGATAATAATTATTTTGGTTTCCATATTGCCTGTTTCTCTGATTGTCTCTGTGATAGTCATTACTACGGAAATGCGATCTTTCTCTGTAACTATTATTACTCCGCCAGTGGTTGTCATATCGGTGGTGTCTGTTTTGTTCACGATTTGCGTTGTAAGAATAGCCTTGTCGTGTCCAGTTATTGTTTCTGTCGTCACGGAATTGTGACGGATGTGAACTGTAGTGATTGTTTTCCTGATTTCGCATCCCGCGACTGCCTATGTCAATTTCTAATTCTTGTAAGAGTCCCTGAAAAGCTTCAATGTCGTCTTTGCAACGCCCTGCCAAAATAATATTCCTAAAATGTTCAGGCAATTTCATTATGCAAATGCGGATGAGTTCTGAAGGGCTATATGGGTTTGAAAGATATTGGTTCTTATGCAACATGTCTTCAAAATATTTGACAAGACTGGAAAATTCAGATTGTTCAAAGTGTTTCATCATCATTATGCTATGTTTTACTCGGTCTTGTGTAGCTTGAGACCAACATGCTGAGAGGAAAGCATGATAAAATTCTCCTTCACTGTGACAATCGCGAATGACCGATCGCATTCTTACAGCTGGTTCATTCTCCAAGTAGCCACACATAAATTCTAATCTGTGTTCTAATGACCAGTTGGGAGGAAAACAATGAGAGAATTGATGAAGCCACGCTTGTGGATGAATGTCGTTGCCAGAATTCTTAAATGATTTGAATTTACGTGTAGTAATGAACAGCTTATAGTCAAAATCATCATGTCGGCGAGTCGCATGTCGGTCATTGTTACGTCGTTTCGGCGGTTCCATCTCAAAATTCGGTGTACCTTGCCAATTTCTTTCATAATTTCCGAAGTGCCCTGTGTTATTATTTTGTGGCTATTCCGTATTTCTATGTCCCTCTTCCCGTATTGGAGCGCGAGTGTCCTCTGAAATACGTAATTGTTGTATTACCTGTGTCAGCTGATCTTGTATTTCCCGGATTTCTCTTTGGTGTTGCGTACTAATTTGATTCAGACTTTGTTTGAATTTCCTAATTTGTTCGCACTCTTCTGTGTCATTAAAGACTACCGGTTTTGTGTAATTCAGATTATCATCTACCTTCGTAGATAAATTAGTGAACTGATCCAAAAGTTCGGCTACTTTCTCCGATAGTGAACACATTTCCTCAGTGTGTTTTTCTGAACCAAGTTTCAGAGTGTCCATTTGTGTTGAAATCGAATCTACTTTGTCCTTTAAGTTTTCCTGAGTTCTTGCAAGTTGTGTAACCGAATCGGTGGATGCAACTGAGTCCATTTTAGCATGCAAGGTGTCGTGATTTTCACGAACAACAGTTTGCAATTCTTTTATGGCTGCTTCGTGATTCTGTAATGCGTTTTCATGCCTCGAAAAAATAGGTTGAAAATGCTCACAAATTTGTGTTTTTACGTCACTTCAGATTTTTTGACATTTCGATTCAATGTTATGTAACTCAGTAGTTAAATCTTCACGTGTTTGCTCAAGTGTGGTGTCTAACTTCCGAAGATTTTGTTCCATTGTGTCTAACTTTTGAAGATTTTGTCCCATTTGTTTTTGTATTTGTTCAAGCGTTGTGTCTAACTTTTGAAAATTTTGTTCCATTGTGTCTAACTTTTAAAGCTTTTGTCCCATTTGTTGCATTAATTGTAATAACAGTGCACTGGTGTCTGAAACATGTTCCTTAGTGCTATTCGGCAATGCATTTGAACCGGCAATATTCACAGTTTGAAAAACAGAAAATGTGTCTTGACTTATTTGAGAAAACGGTGCGGACGCAAAACCTGAATCTACAGTATTTGCAAGAATGTGACCTGTCATTTCGGAATCCTGAGGCGAGCTGTTGCCAACCGATCGATCGATAATGCTTCCCTGTTCACTAATTGTTTCACTGTCTACACCATTGTTTGCAGCCCGCTCCATTTCCCTATGTACAATTACCAAATTACTACTTTGAACATTAGTTAATTCATTACATGGTGGCGCTAACACGCTGCTTTCGTCTTCACTGTCATTTCTCAGTTTACTTTGGAGCCTAGTATTACGTTTTTCGCACGCCATTATAGTCACAATATTTCACACGACAACACAGAAAAGCACAATTTGAAGAGCAAAATAAGAAAACACATTAACGTAGCACTGAAAATAATAACTAGTTAATTGCAAGCGCAGCTGCGAAATACTTGGTGCAAAACTACATGCATGCCAAAACTGTTTTACTGTACAAAAATAAAAGACTGCAACTACAAAGGAAATTCTCTCTATGATTACGCCCTAGCAATAAACAAAAGCTACACTAATTACACAATCTAAAAGAAAAAAAATCAGAAGATTCCAGTGAGGTATCCTCGGCTAAAAGTCAACATATGAAACGTCCCCTAAGAAAAATTATACACGACTGTGCTTAAACTGACACACAATAGTTTTTAGCGCAACTCAATCTGACTTCCAAAAATCCCTACGAATGAATGGCCCTGACTAACATTAACCTATACCTTTCACAAATCACTTACCTCACCAAAAATCTTCGTTACTCGAACTACTTCAATACAGCGAGCACCACTACTGCCAGCTAAATAAAAGATTCAAACTACTGATAGGCACAGTTATCAAATGAAAGATTTTAACAGAGAACAAACAATGAATTTACCTTTATAGTCATAATATATACACTCCTGGAAATGGAAAAAAGAACACATTGACACCGGTCTGTCAGACCCACCATACTTGCTCCGGACACTGCGAGAGGGCTGTACAAGCAATGATCACACGCACGGCACAGCGGACACACCAGGAACCGCAGTGTTGGCCGTCGAATGGCGCTAGCTGCGCAACATTTGTGCACCGCCGCCTTCAGTGTCAGCCAGTTTGCCGTGGCATACGGAGCTCCATCGCAGTTTTTAACATTGGTAGCATGCCGCGACAGCGTGGACGTGAACCGTATGTGCAGTTGACGGACTTTGAGCGAGGGCGTATAGTGGGCATACGGGAGGCCGGGTGGACGTACCGCCGAATTGCTCAACACGTGGGGCGTGAGGTCTCCACAGTACATCGATGTTGTCGCCAGTGGTCGGCGGAAGGTGCACGTGCCCGTCGACCTGGGACCGGACCGCAGCGACGCACGGATATACGCCAAGACCGTAGGATCCTACGCAGTGCCGTAGGAGACTGCACGGCCACTTCCCAGCAAATTAGGGACACTGTTGCTCCTGGGGTATCGGCGAGGACCATTCGCAACCGTCTCCATGAAGCTGGGCTACGGTCCCGCACACCGTTAGGCCGTCTTCCGCTCACGCCCCAACATCGTGCAGCCCGCCTCCAGTGGTGTCGCGACAGGCGTGAATGGAGGGACGAATGGAGACGTGTCGTCTTCAGCGATGAGAGTCGCTTCTACCTTGGTGCTAATGATGGTCGTATGCGTGTTTGGCGCCGTGCAGGTGAGCGCCACAATCAAGACTGCATACGACCGAGGCACATAGGGCCAACACCCGGCAAAATGGTGTGGGGAGCGATCTCCTACACTGGCCGTACACCTCTGGTGATCGTCGAGGGGACACTGAATAGTGCACGGTACATCCAAACCGTCATCGAACCCATCGTTCTACCATTCCTAGACCGGCAAGGGAACTTGCTGTTCCAACAGGACAATGCACGTCCGCATGTATCCCGTGCCACCTAACGTGCTCTAGAAGGTGTAAGTCAACTACCCTGGCCAGCAAGATCTCCGGATCTGTCCCCCATTGAGCATGTTTGGGACTGGATGAAGCGTCGTCTCACGCGGCCTGCACGTTCAGCACGAACGCTGGTCCAACTGAGGCGCCAGGTGGAAATGGCATGGCAAGCCGTTCCACACGACTACATCCAGCATCTCTACGATCGTCTCCATGGGAGAATAGCAGCCTGCATTGCTGCGAAAGGTGGATATACACTGTACTAGTGCCGACATTGTGCATGCCCTGTTGCCTGTGTCTATGTGCCTGTGGTT
Organism: Schistocerca gregaria; assembly: GCF_023897955.1. Lineage (NCBI taxonomy): Eukaryota > Metazoa > Arthropoda > Insecta > Orthoptera > Acrididae > Schistocerca > Schistocerca gregaria. Next base: position 93,106,822 of record NC_064929.1, on the reverse strand, counting down.
CTGTCAGTGTGATAGTGTGATGTATCTGACTCCAGGAATGTGTCAATAAAGTTTCCCCTTCCTGGGACAATGAATTCCGGTGTTCTTAATTCAATTTCCAGGAGTGTATATATCAGTTCATGACACCAATTCTTACAAATTTCTAAACTCCGCCATCTCTCTCCCTACGTCCACCACCGCTGGTGGCTCACCTCCAACTGCGCAACGCTACACGCTTTTCACATCCATCTGCCCAACGCTACAATGGCGAGTATTACAACAATGCCAACCAGCCACTGACTGCACATAGCACAGCCAGTGTTTTTTTATACAGAGCGCTACGTGGCGTTACCAATAAGAAAACCTAAACAGCCTACGTACAATACCTCTCCGTGAAGATAGGGCTGTCATTCCCCAAGAAACCTTCCAACACCTGATTGAACGTATGCCTGGGAAAGTGGAAGCTGTGATCGAGGCTATGGGTGTGGCAACACCATACTGAATGCCAGCATTAGCGATGGAGGGCACCACGAAGTTGCAAGTCATTTTGAGCCAGGCGTTCGGATACTTCTGATCACATACAGTACCAATTTGTGGGCTTGCTATAGTCTTTGAGGACTTACACTGGTCCTAACGTACTAAGGTGATGAAATTTGAGCACCGTGCAGTAATTATCTCACAGAGATTGGCACACTGGCGGCTGAACGAGCCGCGAGCCTGCCAGCTAATTCTGATCACAAAAACTTACTGCCTCATCTGTGAGATAAGCTCCCGAAACGTAATGCTGACATTAATCGGACAAGCAGAACACAATGAATTTCATTTATCGCTATTTATTATTCGAGAAGACCTACATGGACCGTATGTCTGTACAGATACAAGTAGGAAAGACACCACAAGAACATCTACCAAGAGAGGAATGAAGCAACCGACAAAAAAGACAAGAGATTCTCGCTTTTACCCATGGAGTCAAAAATTAAATCAATGCTTTTACTGTTCGATTCCAGACACGATGACTGTTATTTTCTCGTCGCAAAAGTATTGTTTTCCGTGCATTAAAATGGTTCAAATGGCTCTGAACGCTATGGGACTTAACAGCTGTGGTCATCAGTCCCCTAGAACTTACAACTACTTAAGCCTTACTAACCTAAGGACATCACACACATCCATGCCCTAGGCAGGATTCAAAGCTGCGATAGTAGCAGTCGCGCAGTTCCGGACTGCGCGCCTAGAACCGCGAGACCACCGCGGCCTTTGGAAGGTAAGAGACGAGGTACTGGTGGAATTAAAGCTGTGAGGACAGGTCCTGACTCGTGCTTGTGTATCGCAGACAGCAAGGCATTTGCCTCGAAGAGGCAAAGGTTCTGCGTTCGAGTCTCGGTCCGGCACTCAGTTTTAATCCGCCAGGAAGTTTCATACTCAATTTTTCTTGAGCCTTCTGTGGAGGTCGCTGCCTGTCAGCAGTCTTGAGAAAACCGATCAGCGCCCTCATTTGCGATCGCGCCACGCCTTCGATAAAGCCAGAGTGAATTATCCACAACATTCCTCGTATTTTATAAATGGTCTGAGACATCGAAACGAGGTTTTGGCAAATAACAGCACAGAAAGAGGATAGTGTTTTTGCACATGGTTACTATGTAAAGCTTCATCATACCCCGTGTTATTCCATTAACAAGAGACTTTTACCATGAAAGAATGTAATTTTTAAGGGCCATCAGTAGCTGGTGAAGTGTGAAATGCTGCGGGTTTTGGAACAACATATGTGAAGACATTAGATGTTTGTTTTGCACCGAGGATGTGCTTTTTCATCAGATACTGACCTTACTTTTCCTCAGTTCCTCACTTAATGAACTTAAAAATCCGCTGTTTCATAGCTCTCTCGCTGTTGCGTCTGAGACTGTGTAAACTCAGCTGTGTTTTCGCAAAGGAAGTACGTTTTAACGTGGCACCAGGAGAACTGTGTGAGTTTTGCTGAAAGTTCGCTCGCTACTCGTGGCGGTTATCTGAAAGTTACAAGTGTTTAGCAAGTCAGGTGAAAATAAACCGCCGCATTTCTCTTCAGAGAGTACACGATATGCGGGAACGTGGGCACGTACTGTCCACAGACCAGCCCGGCTGTGCTGTCAGCTGCATCGGACACACCGATACGCGACGTCACCTCTTCTGAGCAATTATTCTCTACGTTTTGCAGGTGTATTTTCAAAAAGGACGATCTTAAATACTGATGTTGTAAATACCAATTTCAAGCTCATTTTCGTACTGGGATATATTGTACTTTGTTTCTGTTGTCAAAACAACGAGAAAAACCCGCGCATATTACAATACTGGCCATTAAAATTTCTGAAGATGACGTGCAACAGACGCGAAATTTAACCGAGAGAAGGAAGATACTGTGATATCCAGATGATTAGCTTTTGAGAGCATTCACACAAGATTGGCGCCTGTGGCGACACCTACAACGTGCTGACTTGAGGAAATTTTCCAACCTATTTCTCATACACAAACAGCAGTTGATCGGCGTTGCCTGGTGGAACGTTGTTGAGATGTCTCGAGTAAGGAGGAGGGATGCGTACCATCACGTTTCCCGAATTGATAAAGGTCGGATTGTAGCCTATCGCGATTGCGGTTATCGTATCGTGACATTGCTGCTCGCGTTGGTCGACAGCCAATGACTGTTAGCAGAATATGGAACCGGTTGGTTCAGGAGGGTAACACGCAACGCCGTGCTGGATCCCAACTGCCTCGTATCGCTAGCAGTCGAGATGACAGGCATCTTATTGGCATGGCTGTAACGGACCGTGCAGCCACGTCTCGATCCCTGCGTGAACAGATGAGGACGTTTGCAAGACAACAACCATCAGCACGAACAGAACGACGACGTTTGCAGCAGCACGGACTGTCAGCTCGGAGACCGTGGTTGCCGTTACCCTGACGCTGCATCACGGACAGGAGCGCCTGCGATGGTGTACTCAACGACGAACCTGGGTGCACGCATGGCAAAACGTCATTTTTTCGGATGAATCCAGGTTCTTTTTACAGCATCATGATGGTCGCATCCGTGTTTGGCGATATCGCGGTGAACGCACATTGGAAGCGTGTATCCGTCATCGCCTTACGCGTATCACCCGGCGTGATGGTATGGGGTGCCATTGGTTACACGTCTCGGTCACCTCTTGGTCGCATTGACGGCTCTTTGAACAGTGGACGTTACATTTCAGATGTGTTACGACCCGTTGCTCTACCCTTCATTCGATCCCTGAGAAACCCTACATTTCAGCAGGATAATTCACGGCCGCATTTTGCAGGTCCTGTACGGGCCTTTCTGGATACAAAAAATGTTCGACTGCTGCCCTGGACAGCACATTCTCCAGATCTCTGACCAATTGGAAACGTCCGGTCAATGGTGCCCTAGCAACTGGCTCGTCACAATACGCTAGTCACTACCATTGATGAACTGTGCTATAGCGTTGAAGCTGCATGGGCAGCTGTACCTGTACACGCCATCCAAGCTCTGTTTGATTCAATGCCCAGGCGTATCAAGGCCGTTATTGCGGCCAGAGGTGGTTGTTTTGGATTTCTCAGGATCTATGCACCGAAACTGCGTGAAAATGTACTCACATGTCAGTTGTAGTATAATATATTTGTCCAATGAATACCCGTTTATCATCTGCATGTCTTCTTGTGTAGCAGTTTTAATGGCCAGTAGTGTACTAAACAGTCAAGCGCATAGTAACGTTAAAGATATGTCTGATTCGAGTAACGTAAACATCAAAGTATTTCACTTTACACTATTAATTTGCCACAAGCTTTATAAAACTGTCAAGAACCTCTCAGATTAACTTTACCTATTCCCAATGTTATCCAAAAACTTACTATCATGAAAACAAATTAATAATGTCTTTAAGCAAAGAAAACTTACTATCATGAAAACAAATTAATAATGTCTTTAAGCAAAGAAAACCTAAGTACTCATGTGATTGTCGAATGTTTCTTGGTTGCATATTATTTAACACTTCATCTCTACTTTTTAGCCGAGTAGGATCCTGATTCAGTTTTGAAAACCAACTTCAAGTTCTCACTCTCACAAAATAAAAAATCTATAGCAGCAGACTTGTTCTTTTCACAATAATTACCTTCTCTGTTGCTTTATCGGCAATTCTTCAGAGAGGAGATAGTATGATATACATTTCCGTCCAACGGCTGAGTTAAGCAGAATGCAGACATGAACTGAACAAAGTTACAATAGTAGCAGGTTCTGTTTCGTGTTAGCGGAGTCACAGTTTACCCTGATTCTAGTTTGCTGGCCAGACTACGTCGTCCTCTGACGTGGCACGCCTGTCGGCTCAGCACGGGTGGCGACCAACGAAGCTGCCGCTACCCTGTTGCCGCCCAGTCCTCCAACACATGGAGCAGAAGAATGCAAGAAATCTCTACACACCGTACAATTTTTACGTAATTTTAACCTACTACATTTATGAATATTAACCATGAACCTCCGTAGCTACATGCTACTTCACACATACACACACACACACACACACATCAAAACAAGTTTTGCATTACCACGGATCCCAGAACTCCAGAAGACGTCAGACTGTGGATGTTGTATATTTGACTGTTCAGAGATGTCACTAAACCCACCCAAAGGTGTACACAACCATGTATGAGGAGAGCCTACTAGACGGAGGAGATCCGACAATCGATCAGTTCCAGCCATTCCCCCAGGAAGGAGGTACACGGCTCGTGTTGTCTGTAGTTCAACTGTGCCTAGATGGTCATACAGAGGTTCGATCGCGTCCGCTTTAGTACTTTGTGCCAGGAAGTGCTCTCAACATGGAAAGTGTCCAGGCGTCTCGGAGTCAACCAAAGCGGTGTTGTTCGGAAATGGGGGAGACACAGAGAGACAGAAACTGTCGATGACATGCCTGGCTCAGGCCGCCCAATGGCTACTACTACCTACGGATTATGGCTCGGAGGAACCCTGATAGCAACGCAACCATGTTGAATAATGCTTGAGCCGTGTGTGACTCGTGTTCGTGCCAACTCTTATTTTAACATCCTCTTTTTGCCATACTGCCACCTCGCTATGTTAGTTTCAGTTACTTATGTCACTGCGTTGCTGCTTTGGCTGCCCATGAGTGGCAGCAGCAGCGCTTATATGCCCTGCCGTATTATATTTTCTTAAAGACTCTCCCAATAAAAACTTATTTGAGTTAGTAACGCTATCATTCAACTTTATTCCCACTGTAAAGTTCCCCACTAGGGTAGCCACTTGCTCACAAACAGCCATTGATAATATCTTTATAGAAAAGTCCAATGAACAAAATTACATTACAAAACCGATAGTCAATGGCCTCTCAGACCATGACATGCAGTTCCTTCTGTTAAATGTTAATATTGAACAGGATATAAAATCTGTTAAATCTCAAGAGGGTAATCAATAAGACAAAAATTGATTATTTTAGGACACTCCTCAGAGACATTCACTGGAGTGATGTTTAGAGTGCTCACGACGGCATGAATGAAAAATATAACACTTTTGCTAATAAAGTGCTTGCCTTATTCGAACACTGTTTTCCCACAAAACTTACCAAGGTTAGAGGAAAGTCTACAAAAAAGCCAAGGACTACTCAAGGAATAGGGGTATCTTGTAAAAGAAAAAGAAAATTGTATAAAACTGTACCTGTCAATCCGAAACAGTTCCGATGTTGATGTTATAGCACATTACAAGAAATACTGCAAAATATTGAAGACTGTAATACGGATGTCATAGCAAATATATTACAAGGAAAAGATAGTCATATGAGATAACAAAATAAAGACAATATGGGATATAGTGAAGGAGGAGACCGGTAGAACCAGACATGAAGAAGAACAAATAGCATTAAGAGTAAATGATACATTGGTGACAGATGTATATAGTGTTGCAGAACTTTTTAATAAACATTTTATAACTGTTACCGAAAAGATGGGGTTGTCAGGTTCGGTAGATGCTGCTATGGAATACCTCAGACCACAAATTTCAAGCAATTTCCATAATATGAATTTGACCCTCACTACCCGAACAGAAATAATGTCCATCATAAAATCTTTAAAATCAAAAACATCTAGTGGGTATGATGAAATATCAACAAAGTTAATTAAAGAATGTATTTATGAGCTAAGTAACATATTAAGCTATCTGTGTAACCAATCATTTATCAGTGGAATATTTCCTGAATGACTGAAACATGCTGAAGTTAAGCCACTGTTTAAGAAGGGAGATAAACAAATAGCATCAAATTTCTGTCCAGTTTCACTATTGCCAAGCTTCTCAAAAATTTAAGAAAAAGTAATGTACAGTCGGCTTTATAACCATCTTATCTCAAATAACTTACTGTCAAAGTCACAGTTTGGATTTCTAAAATGTTCCGATATTGAGAAGGCTATCTACACTTACAGTGAAAATGTGCTTAATTCATTTGACAAAAATTGCAGGCAACTGGTATATTTTGTGATCTGTCAAAGGCCCTTGACTGTGTAAATCACAATATCCTTTTAAGTAAAAGAGTATTACAGTGTAACAGCAAATGCTGCAAAATGGTTCAAATCTTATATCTCTGGCAGGAAACAAAGGGTGTTATTCGGAAAGAGACATCTATCAAGCTTTCAGGCATCATCCAACTGGGAACTAATTACATGTGGGGTCCCACAAGGTTCCATTTTAGGGCCCTTACTTTTTTTCTTGTGTATATCAATGACCTTTCATCAGTAACATTACCAGATGCCAAGTTCGTTTTGTTTGCCGATGATACAAACATTGCAATAAATAGCAAATCAAGCATAGTCTTAGAAAGATCAGCTAATAAAATATTTGTTGACATTAATCACTGGTTCCTAGCCAATTCTTTGTTACTTAACTTTGAAAAAACACACTACACGCTGTTCAGAACTTGTAAGGGGTGTCCCACGAGTATATGTCTAACATACGATGACAAGAAGATAGAAGAAGTGGACAGTGTTAAATTCTTGGGATTACAGCTTAATAATAAATTCAACTACGAGGAGCACACCACAGAACTGCTGAAGTGTCTTAACAAATCTCTGTTCGCAATGCAAATTTTGTGAGACATAGGGGATATGAAGATGAAAAAGCTGGCATACTATGCTTACTTTCATTCCATAATGTCATATGGGATTTTTTTTTTTTGGGTAATTCATCAAGCCAAGCTAAAGTTTTACGGGCACAAAAACGTGCAGTAAGAGTTATATGTGGTGTGAACTCAAGAATATCCTGCAGAAGCCTGTTTAGGGAACTAGGGATACTAACTACTGCTTCTCAATATATTTATTCCTTAATGAAATTTGTTATTAAAAATATATCACTTTTTCAAACCAACAGCTCAATTCATGGAATCAATACTAGAAATAAGAACAATCTCCACAAGGATTTAAAGTCAGTTAGTCTTGTACAAAAAGGTGTGCATTTTTCAGGAACACATTAACTTGCCAGCAGCCATAAAAAGCTTAACAACCAATGAAATTCAGTTTAAGGGAAGCCTAAAGAATTTATTGGTGGCCAACTCCTTCTACTCCATTGATGAATTTCTCAGTAAAACCAACTGGTTTATATAAATCTAACTTCTGCACCATTTCAGTGCGGTAATGTGTTCATTGTAAATAAGTATTATAGTAGTTGTATTACATGTTATTACCTTATAAATAAATAAAAACTATTTTATTTTAAATTCAGTGCATTAGTATTTGTAAAATGACTTTCATGTAGTGTTCATTAAAAAATGACGATAATTTCACTTGGGACCTGTGGAATGGTACATTAGCTCCTTTGTTTTAGTTGTAAATATTTGTCATATAATGTTTTTTTCTGACATGTTCCACATCCTGGAGGACCTCCTCACTATGGATCAATTGGAATGAAAGTAAATCTAATCTAATCTTTGCTGGACTGCTATTACTTACAGGCCATCGTGTGTCGACCAGTTGTAACCTCCCCACAGATATTTTATATAATAACCTCCCAACAGTAAAAAAAATATAATATATAATTCACTGAGACTAACCTCCTGATTTAAAAAATGTGACTCATAGATAACCTTTCAATAATTGACTGTGAATTTAAACTGGTAAATTTTGGATGTCAGCAGTGCTGAAGAAACTGAAAAATCTTACCTCAATAAGGTCACCAGATAACCACACACACACACACACACACACACACACACACACACAATATATATACGTCTATAAGAAATTTTTCTGGCACAGCCTAGTGCAATGCTGGCCGATAGATTTGTCATGTATAAAAAGAAACAACTGATTTTTCTTTTCAATCGTTGGGATGACCATGGATTGGAGAAATTAGTAATTTTTTTTTAAATTGAAATGAATGATTGTCAAAACTTACTTTTTATGAGAAAGTTTATTACTAAGAGATTTTTTTAAAAACATTTACATGGGACTTGATATAACAATACTATATATGCACGAGGCTGCTTTTACATTATACTACAACACTCGATCCCCACAACCGGCTCAGCCAACTTCATACACACGACAGCTAGCTACTATCGCTACTACATATGCTACACAGTTCGTACTGCAGTCAACAATGCTCTCTGGTCTGAGATCATCTTATAGCTTACATATTGCAGGCAGCACATGAGCAATCCATCGAAATTACGTCTGCTCGAGTGCGCTAGCAACAAATTCCTTTATTCATTTGGCAGCGATGGTGAGTCAATTGGACTTGCCATGAGCAACAAATTTTTCTGTAATCTGTTTACTTTGCTAAGTCTACAGTCACAAAATATATACATATATACAACATTATTGATAAATAATGTAAGTACAGAACATATTAAGAAATGAAATAGAGTTCAGACGCACTGAGTACAGAACATATTAAGAAATGGCAAAGTGTATACGCAATGAGTACAAAATATATTAACAACTGACATAAAGTCCACACGCACTGTATAAGTCATAGACTTTTTTTTTATAGGAACTGAATACATTAAGAAATTAAATAAAGTGCACATGCACTGCAAAAGTCTTTAGCATATTTAGAAGAACTGATCATATTAACAAATGAAATGAAGTGCACACGCACTGCATAAGTCTTTAGCATTTTTTAAAACAAGAACTGAATATATTAAGAAATGAAATAAAGTGTACATGCACTGTAAAAGTCCTTAGCATTTTACAAGAGCTGGATACATTAAGAAATGAAATGAAGTGCACACACACTGTATACATATTTAACATATTTAGGAGAACTGGGAAAGGAATGGGAAGTATAGCATCATGGTTGTAGCACAGTAGGTTGCAAGTAGCTGCACTGAAAGTCCATATCTTTCTACAGAAGCACAACACCAAGTGAGACAATCTGAAGTTCTCTTCCTGAAGTATTTATCAGTGTAGCCAAGACACTGAAATGTTGCATTAATATTGTATGTTATCATTTTGATAGTACATTAGGTACACCAAACAGTAGGACCATGATAACATCTCCATCATTCAAGGTGGTGGACAGCTTGATATGTCAACATGACATTCTTGCAAAATCCATACTCTCACATCAACCTAGATTTAGTGCAAAAACCAAATATAGTGCTCCATGATCATGAGGATGGACAGGACATATGGATATTGCAGTAATTGCTGGTAATTAGGTCAGAAGGTGAAGGATACATTAAATCTTATGCTAGTCGTCATTCAGAATTACACTGGTGTATCAACCGATCTGAATAATTATTGGTGTTCATTGGAAAGTTGGAAAACATGTAGTAGGCATTGGGTATTACAAAACACTATTCATAAGTCATCTTATTACAGTAATTACTGGCATAGTATTTATGCATAAGTCATCTGATTACAGTAATCATTTCTGCAAAAGTCATCTCATTACATTAATGATTGAGATAGTATTTATGTATAAGTCATCTCATTATAATAATCATTGGCATACCATTTACAGAGTATAACAAAATATTATTTATAGAAATTATTGACATAGCATTTATGTATAAGTCATCTCATTTCAGTAATTATTACAGAACATTATTCATAAGTCATCTAATAACAGTAATTGTTGGCATCATAAGTCTTCTCATTACAGTAATTATTGGTATAGCATTTATACCTAAGTCATCTTGTTACAGTAATCATTAGCATCATTAGACATCTCATTACACTAATTATTGACATTCATTGGCCAGTGACAAGGCATTTATTATGCATTATTCAGAAGTCATCATTCAAAACAGGAGTTATTGCATTTAGTATCAAGCTGCTAGTGTTTATATACGATATCATGTAAGTGACATACGACATAATTAAAATGTAAGACATTGTAACTATTACTCAAGGTGTTTAGTCCAATAATATATAGACATAAGGGAATCAATACATCAGAAAAATTTGCATTATATTTAGGACTAGAAATATATCTTAAACTGGTAGCATTATTTAGGTATATACTGCTAATAGTTGGGACTTGTAATAAATTTTTTCTAGCAATGCATTTCGTTGGGATCGATAATTAAGTGCTGGAGTATGAAAATATTTGCTTTTGACTTATTGCTCGAAATAAGGATTAATAATGTCATTCGTTATGAGCCAGCTTTAGCAAGGTTATGAAACAAGGACAGTATATGAGATCATATTCATAAATGATAGACACAACTGGGTAAAAAAATGCAAGTACTAGAACAGATTTAATAATTAAGCGCTTATAGCATATTAGTATCATGAAAAGCTTCTCCTGGAAGAATTACAAAATGCTTTATTGAGCTGAAAGAAAAAAAATGTATATTATACTGAAAAGTGGTAAACTTCGAATTAACAGGTAATGAAACGTGTACTTAATATGTATGTACACTAGCTGTCTTTCCCAAAACATTCAATCATTATAGTATGCAACATAAGACAAACTGTCAAAATGAACTGCAACAAATACTTAAATAACTACATAGCATCTCTTAACTAATAGTAAATATATAAACTTTCATCATTATTCACATCTGCAAAGAAAAACTTCATTATTCACATTATCATAACTTCATCATTATCAACATCTGCAAAGAAAACTTCATTATTCATATTACCAAATACTTCATATAACTATTCATCATCATTTATTATCATCTACAAAAATAGGCACTTCATTATTCATATTCATATTACCTTTTACTTTATACGACTATTCATTATCATTCAGTAGTTCATACAGTTTAGAGTTTCTTACTTCTAGTAAATTTTATCAATGAAATTAACATGTGTAGTTTTATCTAACAGCCTGCATTACTCGCCTCGTATTCTGAAAGAAAAATAAGTAGTCAAGAGTGCTATCATACGATGTGTATAGTATATTCTTGTTAACGCTTGTTAATTCTGATCCATTTATTCTTCATGACACGGTATTGCATTTTCTTTCGTTCATTCCTATGGTGAAATTTCCATTTTAAAGTGAGCAACTGTGGTTCGTTTAATTTATTTCTCTTACAATTTATTGCTTTCTGAAAATTATGAATAAGGATTAATATCTAGCGTTTGAATCACGTACCCATTAAATGAAAACTTGTTTCTAGTGGTATAACTAAGCATACAGCATAGCATGACAGAAAAACGTATTAGGTCAAAAACCTAGATAATTTTCAAGTGCAAAAATGTTCACACAGTAGCATAATGTAGTAGCAAAAATGTAGAATAGTCAAGACATTGAGTTATCATAAGGAAAAATGTCAAAGTCAACTGGTGTTTGTTATATCTTAAAGACTGCATAGTGCATACAGACAAAAATTCTACAGGAAGGATGTTCCATTCACGTTTAACCCAGTGGGCCTTGCTACTGCAAGAATATGATATTACGCTCAAATGCATCAGAGGGAAAGACAACATCAAAGTCGATGCTCTTTCAAGACTACCGAAAAGAAAGAATGAGAACGAGTGTGAAGAACGGACTATTGACTTTAAAGTCATGAATTTATCAAGGCAATATTGTGAGAGGCAGATTTCACAGATTTAACAGCTATGTCGAAGTTTCCCACAACTGCAAGAAGATGATAAGTTGTGGAAAGCCATTAGACCTGCTATTGAAAACAAAACGCTAAGTCACTCTCAAGAACAGTATCAAATAAAATCCAGAATATTGTATTGGAGGAAGGATGAAGAAGATGTTTGGAAAGTTTGTGTTCCAAATAAATATTTAGAATCACTAGTATGCTACACTCACTTGAATTGGGGTCATTTTGGTGCCGCTTAATGTACAGCCAAAATAGCACAACACTGCTATCATCCCAATTTGGGACGTCTAGCTACAAATATTCTGAAGAAGTGCGAAATATGTCAAAAGGCAAAACCCATAAACTATTGTCAGAAGGTAGAATTACATCCGATAATGGGCCATGTCCCATGACACGTGGAAGGTTCAAATATGTTTTGACTTTCTATGATTTCTTTTCAAAATATGTGAAATTATATCCTTTGAAAAATCTCCATGTTCGACCCATGTTACGCAAATTTATCAACAACTATATAACTGAGCTTGGCAAACCAATAATGATTTCGACAGACAATACTGCTTATTATACAAGCAAAGTATGGAGATACACTATGAAAGAACAAGGAATCCAGCACATTTACTTCTCAAGATTCTACCCTTGTGGAAATCCGGTTGAGAGAATCTTCCGAGAGTTGAACCGATTTTTACGGACGTACATACCCAAACAACATTATAAATGGATCGATTGGATATATGAATTTGAGAACGTCTGTAATGACTTACCGCACTTATCAACAGGTTATTCACCTAACCAAATAGTATTTGTATTGTGCCAGAATGATTGAAGGAATTACCTGCAATAGAACAAAAGATTATCAAGAAAAAAGACATGGTGAAGAACGTCTATGGGAAATGTGCACGGTCTGATGTGTAGCCTTACCTTGCCGGGCACTAGCCAAGAAAAAAATATATTTATCATCAGTAAGTGGTCATATAAATATTTGGAAATGACATTACAGTGTGATAAATCATAAAGTATGTTCACTCAATATGGGGTTTAATATTGGAAATACGGTGATTGCCCTTGTTTTTTCTGGTTCTCAAAATTTCGACGTGTACTACATTGGGGTGAGGAATGCTGCGAATTCTATATGGACCTGCGTATAGAAGCTCAAATTTACTGCACCTAGTTTTTCCTCTGTTGGATAAATAGTGTGTGTGTACTAATATCTTCTGACCAATGTGAAAGTCACGGCGTGTACAAACCAGGTTTTGCTGTCTTCTCCGGCGCTCTGCGGCGCGTTTGATGTTGTTGAGCCCAAAGTCATTTATTGCATGGTGGCGTGGTCGGCGAGATGTAGGAAAAGATACTACTTCCTTAATTTTGTTAGGTGATTCAACATTTTTCAATATAAGAGTCGGAGATAGGATCGTAGATTCATTTGGTATGGAGTTAATTACATCCTGGAATAAGCGTAAGTGTGTATCGCTATCAATATGTTTTTATGGCATTATATTCTACATAGTTTACCAATTTCTTTCATCAGTCGTTCACAAGGGTTCGAAGAAGCGTGATACCTGGACATGTAGATCGGAGAAATGTTGCTAGCTCGTAAAATACGTGTCCATATCACAGATCGAAATTGTGGTCCATCGTCGGAAATTACTTTCAATACATGCCCTACATGAAATAAAAAATGTTTTACAAATGCAGTCGAAATAGATTTAGCAGTAGCTTTGCGCAACGGAGTGAAGGTAACAAATTTCGAAGTGAGTTCAACAGCGACAAAGATGTAGCAAAAACCTCTTAGTTCTGGGAATCGGTCCAAAAATGTCTACAGCGGCCATGTGTCTCAATTTAACAGGTACAATGGGATGTAACGGAGGAATATGTGAAGTCGTGTCTGATTTAACTTTCTGGCAGATTTTACATGACGCTAAAACTCGTCTAATACGTTTCTCCATGTTGGCAAAATAACAGTTCTGTCACATTTTCTAGCTCCGTAATGTGCGTAACTTAAATGAGTATAAGAAATTAATTTGTTAACAAGTTCGTCAGGAATACATAATAACCAGTTGTCGCTGTCAGGGTGAGAAGCAGAATGTGTTTGCGTACAGTGTAATAGTTTCTAATTGTAACATTATTCCTATCTTAATTTCTTTCCATACGTTGTCTTTGCTCTGCTCTTGTGCTATGTTTCGTAATGACGACGAAATGAAATTTCTGAACGCAAGTTGGTTGCGATGTCTTGCTGATTGTTGCTGAGAGAACGGGATAGTGCGTCTGCTACAATATTTTGTGTACCGGGAATGTGAACAATCGTAAAATTAAATTCCGGTAAATAAAGCTTCCATCTGCTTAACCTGTCATGTGTAAATTTAGCGGAAAGTAAAAACTGTATAGCTCTATGATCTGTGTAAACGGTTGTATGTCTATCTTCTTCAATTTCCTGAAAAATGTGTACGCCTAAAGCGCTGCTAGAACTGTCGGTGGCAATGGAAAAATTTCTGGTAGGATCTGGGTGTGATAACAGTGGTGCATTTAGCAAGGCGTGTTTCAGGTTAACAAATTCAGACTGTACTTGGCTAACCCACGACCAAATAGCGTTTCTACCCGCCAACTGTCATAATCTAGGGCTGTCTACAGCAGATTAATGAATAAATTTACGGAGAAGTTAATTAAACCCAGAGAGCTGCGTAGTTGTTTCTTCGTCGTTGGAGCAGTAATGTCAGGTAAAGCTTGACGTTTTTCCGGGTCAGGCGCAATGCCTTCTGCTGAAATTACATGTCCAAGAAGTTTGGCCAAAGTGTGATTTGCTAAGATTAACTGTAAGTCCTTGTGCACGAAAAGTTTGCAACAGTTGTTCAAGAATAGCTTCGGCGATAAGGATGTCGTCTACATATGTTGTGATTCTGTCTTTCAGTTCTGTCGGAAGGGTAGTATTCAAACCGGGAATAAATGCTGCTGAAGAAATTGTTAAACCGAACGATAATTTGCAAAATTGATAACAATCAACAAAACAGAGAAATGCTGTGGACTTCCTGCAGTAGAGATGGAGCTGAATTTGCCAAAATCGCGATTTCAAATCTAATGTGGAATAAATAGCAGTACCATGAAATTTCTGTAAAAGTTCTTCTGATGTCTGTGGCTGATCTGTTTCATTAATAATAATGTCGTTGACAGGACGCGAATCAAGTACGAGTCTAAATGAATCATCCTTTTTCTTAACAATATGGAGCGGGTTTATTTACGGACTAACTACCGGTTCAATAATTCCTTGGTCAAGCATAGCTTGCCATTCTTTCTTTACTTGTTCTCTGTGGATATAAGGAATGGGATAATATTTAGCTTTAAATGTGTCGTGCTGTTTAACTTGAGTTTCATACATACAACCGGACATAGTACCAGGGATGTTGTCAAAAACTGGAGGTTGCTGTAAAAGAATTTTGCGTAGCACTGAACGCTCGTCGTCTGTATTTCCACTGCTCTGTTTAACCTTATGAGAAATCATTTGCATAGCGTCATAGGCGGCTTCGTCTGGTGTATTGCAGTTGTGAACATACGTATCTGCGAACAATGTGGAATGACAGTCTATGTTACGCGATGTAACAATGACCTCTGTTCGATTAATTGCCTGTTCTTTTGCAGATAAAGAGTGCTGAAATTATAATTCATCCTTTAACATTAAATAGGAATTTTGAAAGTCAATAACTGCGTCGTGTTGTACCAAAAAATTCGTACCCAAAATAACGTCTGTTGTCAATAAGGGAACAATCCAAAAATTTGAGTGGAACGTGTGACCTGCAATACAAAATTATAAGTATGTCTGTAATTCTACATCTACTCCTTTACTAGATACTGCTACTTTGACTTTAGTTTTGCCTAATGGAAATGTAGGATAGGTATTCTCTTTGTTACATTCGTTGAATGTTTCTTCATTTATAACTGACATAGGTGATCCAGAATCGATTACTGCTGAAAATGTGGATGATTCAATCTTTACTTCAATGACAGTGTGGGAAATGGCTTTTTGACTAACTGGTTTTTCATGCAAAAATTGTGTCCCGGATGTCGTCAAAAGAAATAACATTTTCGTGAACAAGATTCTGTGTATATGAAGTATCGCTTACGTTGCTGGAGGATGCAACCTGTACTGTATCTAGTCAAATTCTATCTGACGTGGTGTTATTTGCGGGAGGATGCTGTGGCATTTCCACTATTTGTACTGTTACTTCGTCCTGACGTATTAGGTTCGGGATGATACCTACTGTCCGGTTCATTCATGATTATCTGTTGTTGTGGTTGATTCTGCTGCTGGTAAGACCGACTGTTACGCTGAAAACTGAGCTCATTACTTTTTCGTCTGTCATTATAGTCATCCCTATACGGCGCGCTGCGAAAGGAGTTAAAATGATGTGTTTTCTGTACATACTGATATCCTTGTTGCTGTGAGTTACTATTTGGTGGAGCCGACGCTATACGTCTAGGCGGCGAAACATTAAAGCTTGTTCGACCTTGCAGACTACATTATTGGTTAGGTATGCTAACGGCCTGGTTTTGTTGTTGTTGTGGGGAAAAACCTCTATTGTTACCAAAATATGTTTCCTGTTGCTGATAATTTTGACGATACTGATAATTAAAATTTTCCAGAACGAGACAGTTTTAATCTGCCAGGAAAGTTTCAATTAAAATTTTGTCTGTCATTGAAGTTCTGGTGGTTGTCATTCCTGAAGTGTCTATCATATTTGCTGTTTAAATAGCGTGGCTGATCGTAATTACTATATGTTTGTTGACCTTGGTTATGATGTGAAAAATTTTTGTTTATGAAAGAATAGTCTGATTGCTGAACTTCCAAAAGCTGTAACAGATCTCTAAATGCCGAAATATTTTCTTTCTGCTGCCGTGCTAAAAGTGATACTCTTAACGATCGTGGTAATTTAGAAATACACAATTGGATACGTGCATATTCACTGTATGGCTCACTTCAGTACTGGTTTTGTTCGACCATGTGTTCAAAAAATTGTGTGGCAGTGGGAGAATTTGAGTTCTCATAATTCGGTAAGCTAATTAATTGATCCTTGGTTCCGCGCTGTGTCGTCTTCGACCAATACGCTGGCAGTAAAGCATTTTGAAGTTCTTCTAGCGAGTAGCATTATCTTGCGATCACTCGCCTTCCAAAAAACAGCAAATAAAGCCAAGTTTGTGTGTTAGGGGCAAGGTTGGTGGAAAAGCAAAGCTAAATTGTTGTATAAAATCCAAGGGGTGAATCTGTGTTATGCCATTCTTAAGTACCTTAAATTTTCTCAAGGACAGAAAGTGCTTCTAATCAAAATTATCGTCTCTGAATGTCTGAACAGGTTCACGATTGTATGAGAATCTATTTGTCTGTGTCTGTTCGGATTGTAAGTCACGTACTCTGTAAATTACGTAAGTTACACTGTGAGTGTGACAAATCTTCCGAATGTGGCGTATGCTGTGTCGTGGTAGAGGCTGAAACATTTTTCATCTCCGTCACTTCTTGCTGTAAAGATGACAATTTCTTATGTAATGTATTATTGCACGAACCTATCTCACGGATTGTCTGCTGTAAGTTTTGGAATTCGGGTGTTTCATTGAACGAAATTGTTGACGTATCGTCTGATTTGGTGTCATTGTTATTTTCGATAACATCAATACGCCTGGCCAATTCATCATTTTTTCAGTCAGTGTGTTTACCTGATCGTCATTTTTAGCATCACAACATTAATTTGTTTTTGGATTTTACGGGTGGTTTTGTTCAATCTCTTAACGTCTGCTTTAATGGCATCGGGATCTTCTATTAATTCCAAATGTTCAAGTCTGCTGGTCATTGTCTGGAAGTCTACTGTGTGTGTGTCTGTTTTTGCTTTAAGATCGGAGATTTCATCATGCAGTTCGGTGTTCAACTGTTTGATTTCATCTGATACTGTAGCAATATTGTTGTCTACGTATGTTTTTGCTTTCGTAAACAACTTACGCTTATCTTCCTGTCTCTGTGCAGTAATAGTGTCCATGACTTGTTTCTTTACTTTGTTCTGCTCCTGCATGAATTTACGGTAGGGTGACCAAAGGTGCCAGAAAACCGGGATTGTCCCGGTTTTCATCCCTGGGTTCCGGTGTCCCGAAAATTTGTTTGTTTTGGAACGCTCAAAAGTCCCGGAATCCAGTTTTTAAACACATTTCGTGAAACTTTCTCAAATTTTTGGCATTTCACTATATTAAAGGAAACACAACACAAGAAATTAATATATTTTAGCCTATTTGTCTAAAATCTTTATTGTCCCATACTAGTAATCGCAGTATTAGTATTGATACACTCAGGCAATAATTTACTTTGAGCGGTACTTTGGCCAACAAGTTGCATTATTGTAAAAGAGCTATGAAACCGTCCGATTGTCGCACCACTTACTCACACACTCTTTGTCAGAAGAGTGTAGTAGTTGATGTTTTGACAGACAAACTGCAATAGTATTTTCTCATATTAGTGGTATTATTGCTGCAGTACTATGAAACGCAATGCCGAAGCGTGCCTGCAAATTCAGTGAATGTTATTCCAAGGAATGGAATTTCATTAAGAAAGGTCGTTTTGATTACGAAGCAGTGTGTTCCGTATGTAGCTGTTTTATTAGTATAAGTCATGATGGACGTTCCGCCATAGTTGATCACATCAGCTCAAAGAAACACATTAACAGATACAGTGCACCAAGCTGCAGTAACACTCTACAAAATTATTTTGTGAAACATCAGTCAAGTGAAGAGACGTAAGTTCGAGCAGCCGAGCTTACACTAGCCTACCACACGGTAAAACATGACCAAACTTATAGAACTAGTGATTGTACTAATAAGCTGAACAGCATTATGTTTGATGATTCTTCCATTGCAAAAAAGTTTAGTTCAACAAGAACTAAAGTTTCAGCCTTTTTCAGCAAGAACTGAAGTGTCAGCATTAGTGAAAGGAGTTATTGTTCCCCAGAGTGTAAAGGAAAGCCTTGAATGCATCAAAAAGTCTTCTTTCTACGGGATATCCACTGATGCCAGCAATCATAAGGCCACTAACATATTTCCGTTTGTTGTTCAGTTTTGCGATATTAATCAGGGAATTCAGACCAAACTTTTGAAAGTGAGTTCCCTACCTACTGAAACATTTGATTGAATTTCAATATTTTGTATGAATACTATCGAAATGTCTGATCTTGAGAAAAATAAATGTGTGGCATTTTGTGGAGACAACACCAACACAAACTTTGGTGGTTTAAAATGACAAGACAAATGCAACAGATTTACCAAATTAATGGCAACATTGCATGAAAATTGAAAGCATAGGGTGCCCTGCACATGTTTTACACAATAGCGTGCAGACATCTCCTAACAGTTTAAGCTGTGATGTTGAAACTATCGTCATGAAGGTATACTCACACTTCTACATATATACTGTTAGAACAGAGAAGCTTAAGGAGTTCTATGATTATGTGGGAACTGAATATATGAATGTAATGTGTCACTCGAAAACTCGCTGGTTATCACTGTTTCCAGCAGTTGAAAGAGTAATCCGCCTGTTTGAACCGTTAAAAGATTTTTTCCTAAATGAAGACAAAGCCCCCAAAATATTGGTTCAGTTTGTCAGTAACCCTTTAAGTGAAGCCTACTTACGGTTGGTTCACAGTCAGCTTAGCACTTTGCAGCATTGGGATAAAGGAAATTGAGAGAAGCACGAAAAGTGTAATGAGGTAAATGATGTTTTGAAAAATACTCTGAAAACTCTTACTAAGAGGAGAGAACAGCAGTTCATTTCTTTTAATGTTAAATCTGTCCTTAAAAGAGCAGAAGTATTAGAAGCAGTGGAAAGGAGTTTTAGAGAAGAAGTTAACAAGTTTTATGACACTTGTGTAGAATATCTCAGCAAGTGGAGCGCCTCATATTTACCCTCATCGCCGGTGTTTCATTGGATGTTACTGAAGAGAGTGCCGAAATGGGAAAGTGTTGAAGAGACAGTTTTGTTATTTGAAAAGTAAAGAGATTGAAATCGGTGATTCCATTCTCTTTGATCATCTCGGCATACTGACGAATTTTGTTGAAGAAAGTCTTCACAAGTGGAATGATGAAAAAAAAAAAAAGCCATTGGAATGTCATGAGAAGTGGGTGAGTTTTTTTTAAAAGCTGTGAATGTCTTCAGAATTACTCTGAGTTGGTAATAATTGCAAGTTATTTATTTGCAATCCCAGCCCATAATGCCAATGTGGAAAGAATATTTTCGTTCATGAATATCCAGCGGACTGATGAATGAAACAGAATGGAGGTGGACTCTCTTGAAGCAATCCTGCAGATCCTGTACAGCTACAAAACGGATTGTGCCAAGTTTTATCACTGTGTCTCAAAGAACAAAGACATGATCAAAAAGGCTAGAGGCAGGGAAAAATACCCTTTTCTCCAAGGACAGTCAATTCCATCTACAAGTGCTCAGTAATATTAAAGCTCATGTTAATATTAATTGATTAAAAGTTGAATAGCTGTAAAATTTTGTAAAATCGTAATACATTTCTTTATTGCTGTATACGTTTATTAAATGTCATTTATTATACAGATAATCGAGATTATATCAATCTTTTGTATCCTCTTATTAGGTATAATAATCGGGTTTAAAAAATGTATGTATCAACAAAACATTACTATTTAAAATTGTGAAACCTGGGTACAGGTGGAATGAGGTGTCCATTGGCACCCGGGTGAATGTATCACAGAAAATAATTTGGTCACCCTTATTTACAGTAACGCGATTCACTGTTCTGTGGGTGGTGATTAAAACGTTCGTCAATTTCGCTGTTCTGTTCGTCAAATTTCTCTTATTTAGCAACTGCACTAACTTCATCTCTAAGTAATTTTTTTTGTGGCTGCATGCGTATTACTTAATTCTTCTGCAGCAGATTTAATTTCTACACCGTTGTTCCTAGCACAAGCCTTAATTTCCTCACATAATTGTTCTTTAGTTTCATTACATTGCTCCTAAACGGCTGTAATCTGTTCAGTAAGCTGTTCGATTTGTCATGTTTTTCATTAATTTGTTTGAACGACCTGTCGTGGTATTCATTCGACTGTTTGAAACTTTCATTAAGTTGTTTCAAATTGTTGTCTTGTTTTTCATTCGACTGTTTGAGATTTTCATTGAGTTGTTGTTTGAGATTTTCATTATTTTCATTAATTTGTTGTTTGGGATTTTCATTAAGTTGTAGCAATAATGCCACAACTCGATCCATGCCAAAATTGGCTGCTGTATTCTCTGTGCTGTGTGATGGTGTTTCTGCATGTGTCACGCTTTGTGTACCGCTAACAATTTGGTCATTGTCGGATTCACAAAAAGATTTGCCAATCGGATGTTGGTCACTACATCGGAATCAAATAAATTTGACGTGTTTTGTGTATATTGCTCACTGTATAAATTTTGCAAATCAGGTGTGTTAAACTGGGCAGCGTTCATTGTAAGGGAAAGTGCCGCGTCATCAATTGTCGTTGAATTTGTTTGCTCATCATTTAGATTAGAATCGTTACTGGTGGTCGGTACGCACCGATTGTGACTGGAGGACACTGATTGTCGCTAGTATTATCAGTCAAATTATTCAAGTCGGCTTTTTCACACATTACGGATCGCGATGGACTGTTAGCAGTTTTTCGCAGCATTTTCACAAGTCAACGATAAGCAAAAAATCAAACAAAGACAAAGCAAAAATGGAACAAATACAGTGACAACAAAGAGTCATAAACTGTGATCTGTGAAAGAAATGTAAGTAGGCTGTTCAGGTTTTTTTTATTGGTAACGCCGCCGCCAAGTAGCGCTCTGTATGAAAATCACTGGCTGTGCCATGTGCAGTCAGTGGCTGGTTTGCATTGTTGTCTGCTATTGTAGTGTTGGGCAGCGGCAGCTGGTTGCTAACAGCGCGTAGTTTTGAGCAGTTGGAGGTGTGCCGCCAGCAGTGGTGGACGTGGGGAGAGAGATGGCGGAGTTTTGAAATTTGTAAGACTGGGTGTCACGAACTGCTATATATATTTTTACTATTAAGGTAAATACATTGTTTGTTCTGTATTAAAATCTTTCATTTGCTAACTATGCCTATCAGTAGTTAGTGCCTTCAGTAGTTTGAATCTTTTAGTTAGCTGGCAGTAGTGGCATTCGCTGTATTGCAGTAGTTCGAGTAACGAATATTTTTGGTGAGGTAAGTGATTTGTGAAAGGTATAGGTTAATGTTAGTCAGGGCCATTATTTTGTAGGGATTATTGAAAGTCAGATTGCGTTGCGCTAAAAATATTGTGTGTCAGTTTAAGCACAGTCGTGTATAATTGTTCTAAGGGGACGTTTCATATGTCGACTCTTAGCCGAGGATACCTCACTGGAATCTTCTGATTTTTTTTCTTGTAGTTTGTGTAGTTAGTGTTGCCTTTGTTTATTGCTAGCGCGTAATTGTAGAGAAAATTTCCTCTGTAGTTGTAGTTTTTCATTGCTGTACTGTAAAACAGTTGTCACATGCTTGTAGATTTGCACCAAGTATTTTGCAGCTGCGTTTGCAATTAACTAGATGTTATTTTCAGTGCTGCATTAATTTGTTCTCTTATTTTTTCTCTTCAAATTGTGTTTTTCTGTGTTATCGTGTGAAATATTGTGACAATAATGGCGTGTGAAAAACGTAATACTAGGCTCCAAAGTAAACTGGGAAATGACAGTGAAGACGAAAGCAGTGTGTTAGCGCCACCGAGTAATGGATTACCTAATGTTCAAAGTAGTAATTTGGTAATAGTGCATAGGAAAATGGAGTGGGCTGCAAATAATGGTGTAGGCAGTGAAACAATTAGTGAACAGGGAAGCATTATCGATCGATCGGTCGGCAACAGCTCGCCTCAGGATTCCGAAATGACAGGACACAATCTTGCAAATACTGTAGATTCAGGTTTTGCGTCCTCACCATTTTCTCAAATAAGTCAAGACACATTTTCTGTTTTTCAAACTGCGAATATTGCCGGTTCAAATGAAATTGCCGAATAGCACTGAGGAACATGTTTCAGACACCAGTGCATTGTTATTACAATTAATGCAACAAATGGGACAAAAGCTTCAAAAGTTAGACACAATGGAACAAAATCTTCAAAAGTTAGACACAATGGAACAAAATTTTCAAAAGTTAGACACAACGTTTGAACAAATACAAAAACAAATGGGACAAAATCTTCAAAGGTTAGACACAATCGAACAAAATCAGAGACAAACACAGCAAAAGCTTCAAAAGTTAGACACCACACTTGAACAAACACGTGAAGATTTAACTACTGAGTTACATAACATTGAATCGAGATGTCAAAATGTCTGTAATGACGTAAAAACACAAATTTGTGAGCATTTTCAACCTATTTTTTCGCGGCATGAAAATGCATTACAGAATCATGAAGCAGCCATAAAAGAACTGCAAACTATTGTTCATGAAAATCATGAGACCTTGTAGGCTAAAATTGACTCAGTTGCATCTACCGATTCGGTTATGCAACTTGCAAAAACTCAGGAAAACTTAAAGGACACAGTAGATACGATTTCAACACAAATGGACACTCTGAAATATGGTTCAGAAAAACACACAGAGAAAATAATTTCACTATCGGATAAAGTAGCTGAAGTTTCAGATCAGTTCACTAACTTATCTACAAAGGTAGATGATGATCTGAATGACACAAAATCTGTAGCCTTCACTGACACTGAAGAGTATGAATAAATTAGAAAATTCAAACAGAATCAAAATCAAATCAACACGCAGTACAAAAGAGAAATGCGGGAAGTACAAGATCAGTTGGCTCAAGTAATACAAGAATTACATATTTCAGAGGACACTCGCGCTCCAATATGGGAAGAGGGAAATAGAAATACAGAACAACCACAAAATAATAACACAGGACACTTCGGAAATTATGAAAGAAATTGGCAAGGCACACTGAATTTTGAGATGGAACCGCCGAAACGATGTAACAATGACCGATATGCTACTCGCCGACATGATGATTTTGACTATAAGCTGTTCATTACTACACGTAAATTCAAAACATTTAAGAATTCTGGCAACGACATTCATCCACAAGCGTGGCTCCATCAATTCTCTCATTGTTTTCCTCCCAACTGGTCATTAGAGCACAGATTAGAATTTATGTGTGGCTACTTGGAGAGCGAACCAGCTGTAAGAATGCGATCGGTCATTCACGATTGTCACAGTGAAGGAGAACTTTATCATGCCTTCCTCTCAGCATATTGGTCTCAAGCTACACAAGACCGAGTAAAACATAGCATCATGATAATGAAACACTTTGAACAATCTGAATTTTCCAGTCTTGTCAAATATTTTGAAGACATGATGCAATTACTAAATGTCTTCTTCCAAAGCTGTTTCACAGAGGAAGACTGCACTGTGCTTCCTTCTCTAGATTGTCGCACAGTTGACAAAATGGTAGATATCGAAGTAGACGACAGAGGGATAGAGAAACAATTAAAATCGCTCAAAAGAGGAAAGGCCGCTGGTCCTGATGGGATACCAGTTCGATTTTACACAGAGTACGCGAAGGAACTTGCCCCCCTTCTTGCAGCGGTGTACCGTAGGTCTCTAGAAGAGCGAAGCGTTCCAAAGGATTGGAAAAGGGCACAGGTCATCCCCCTTCTCAAGAAGGGACGTCGAACAGATGTGCAGAACTATAGACCTATATCTCTAACGTCGATCAGTTGTAGAATTTTGGAACACGTATTATGTTCGAGTATAATGTCTTTTCTGGAGACTAGAAATCTACTCTGTAGGAATCAGCATGGGTTTCGAAAAAGACGATCGTGTGAAACCCAGCTCGCGCTATTCGTCCACGAGACTCAGAGGGCCTTAGACACGGGTTCACAGGTAGATGCCGTGTTTCTTGACTTCCGCAAGGCGTTTGACACAGTTCCCCATAGTCGTTTAATGAACAAAGTAAGAGCATACGGACTATCAGATCAATTGTGTGATTGGATTGAGGAGTTCCTAGATAACAGAACGCAGCACGTCATTCTCAATGGAGAGAAGTCTTCCGAAGTAAGAGTGATTTCAGGTGTGCCGCAGGGGAGTGTCATAGGACCGTTGCTATTCACAATATACATAAATGACCTGGTGGATGACATCGGAAGTTCACTGAGGCTTTTTGCAGATGATGCTGTGGTGTATCGAGAGGTTGCAACAATGAAAAATTGTACTGAAATGCAGGAGGATCTGCAGCGAATTGACGCATGGTGCACGGAATGGCAATTGAATCTCAATGTAGCGAAGTGTAATGTGATGCGAATACATAGAAAGATAGGTCCCTTATCATTTAGCTACAAAATAGCAGGTCAGCAACTGGAAGCAGTTAATTCCATAAATTATCTGGGAGTACGCATTAGGAGTGATTTAAAATGGAATGATCATATAAAGTTGATCGTCGGTAAAGCAGATGCCAGACTGAGATTCATTGGAAGAATCCTAAGGAAATGCAATCCGACAACAAAGGAAGTAGGTTACAGTACGCTTGTTCGCCCAATGCTTGAATACTGCTCAGCAGTGTGGGATCCGCACCAGGTAGGGTTGATAGAAGAGATAGAGAAGATCCAACGGAGAGCAGCGCGCTTCGTTACAGGATCATTTAGTAATTGCGAAAGCGTTACGGAGATGATAGATAAACTCCAGTAGAAGACTCTGCAGGAGAGACGCTCAGTAGCTCGGTACGGGCTTTTGTTGAAGTTTCGAGAACATACCTTCACCGAAGAGTCAAGCAGTATATTGCTCCCTCCTACGTATATCTCGTGAAGAGACCATGAGGATAAAATCAGAGAGATTAGAGCCCACACAGAAGCATACCGACAATCCTTCTTTCCACGAACAATACGAGACTGGAATAGAAGGGAGAACCGATAGAGGTACTCAGGGTACCCTCCGCCACACACCGTCAGGTGGCTTGCGGAGTACGGATGTAGATGTAGATGTAGATGTAGATGTAGATGTAGATCTTTCAAACCCATTCAGCCTCTCAGAACTCATCCACAGTTGCTTAACTAAATTACCTGAACATTTACGATATATTATTTTGGCAGGACGTTGCAAATAGGACATTGAAGCTTTTCAAGGACTGTTACAAGAATTGGAAATTAACACTGACAATCGCGGAACGCGAAAACAGGAGACAACAATTACAGGTCACACCCGTCACAATTCCGCGTTGACAGAAATAATACACGACAAGGCTATTCTCACTACCCAAATCGTAACCAAAACAGACACCACCCATATGATAACCACTGGCAGAGTAATAGTTACACAGAAGATCGCATTTCTGTAGTAATGAATATTACACAGACAATCATAGAAACAGACAATATGGCAACCAGAACTATTATTATCACGGGAGACAGAATAATTTAAGACGCAACGGTCCAGCGCGCGGTTACGATTCCGGGAGAAATTGTCCATTACATGAGCGACAAACAAGAAACTATGTAAACTACCGACAAAACGACAGACCTGAATTCCATCAGAACTGGTGAACTTCAAACAGGTCAGGGCCTTCTCGTCAAGATGAATTTGTAGAAGTTAGGTATCCTAATCCCAATAACGACGCGCGCCAAGAAAGGGACATACGATGACTCGCACCGCAGGCAGCCACGTGCGCCCGCTGGCTCCGAGAAAAATAACGTAAGACGCTAGCCTTGAGAAAAATTGTAGCATTCCTTACCGGCGTATACAACATGATAATTCCGTTGAAGCTCGAGCTTTGCATAGTAGGAAGAGTAACAGCTTGCACCAAATTTTACATGTAAAACCGTTTATTGAGAGATAATCTGCTTCTTAACTTTGTCTTTGCCATAAAATTTTTCACTTCACACTACTAGTATGCTTTGTCACCCTGCAACAATGTTTTGAAGCTAACTATCCAGTCTAGAACGTAGGGAACATTTTTAAACAGAAAATACGAATGCATTGTTATAGTGAACAGACGACACAGTGTTGTTATTTGTACATTCTTGCTTGTTAGTTGCACGATTACGTAACGATTATAAGGCTTAAATACTTAGAACATATACTGTTAATGAGATTTTATTGCAACATTTTGGTTTACTTGAAAATACATTCTGGATTTAAAGTACTTTCTGTGAGATACCAGATGACTCAGTGGTTAGTTTATGTGACAACTACACGATTTTATCACGACGCTACTAATGAGTGACAATTTAAATGTTGCTTTTGCGGTGTATCTGTTTTATATCTGCACAGTTTTTCTGAATTATTCTGGAAAGTAAAACATGTTTTAGTAGTAACTTTTGTTGTATAGCTACAAAGAGACAGCCTTTTCCGTGGCACAACAATACGTTACAGTATAGTACTTTCTTGATCACGATAAGGTACGTAATAACTACGATATCTATAATGAAAGCATTTCACTTTTGTTTATCATAAGGTAAGTACACTGACTTCTGCAGAACTTAGCTTTCGGAGGACGATACCTACGACACCTCTAGCTTTCGGAGGACGATAACTACGACACTTCCACAGAATTATCTTACAGCAAGACGCACATTTAGCGCTACAGTACACGTATTTGTGTGATTCATTTTGTACTTAAAACATTAATTTGAAAGATATTTGAAGTACAATGATACAAAGGTTTTCCGTGATACATTTCATTCCATTGCTGTAATCTGTAACACCTGAGGATATAATTACATTAATCCTCAGGGGGGTACACGCCTACTTTGTGTACCATGTGTCTGGCAAGCGCAAGGAGCCCTAGCTAATATGGTATTTGCTTATACAACTTTACACATCGGTACCATATTTCTGTAACACATAAATTACACAGCTATCTGATCATTTAACTGAGAGATAAACATTTTTTTTTTACTACGTCAGTCACAAATGATTAAGCAATTACACAGTTGGATAACTTCATAATTATGGAATTGTATTTTGTCTGTACTTAGTGAACTGTTCATATTTTTTCGGAACCATTGTGATACTATGAGAGCTTTGAATGATGTATTTGATATGGGATCATGATTTTTAAAGTACGTTTGAGGTAGATTACACTTTTGACATGAGCAGAGAATTTTTTTTAGGTTTTGAAATTATTGGAGAGAGCTACGACAATTTTGCGATTTGACTGAGGTGTTATGATGTTATTATTACGACGACGATGTGTATTATGCTGTTGAGGAATGTTTATTATGATATGTATTTATAATGATGAAATATTGAAGAAGTGTCGACGAATATGTGTATGTGTAATAAGGTAAGGAATAATGAGTAGTGGTTAGTGACTCTGGTTTGTGAAAAAGGATGTTGGAAACCAAGAATCGTACTTTAAGAATTATGAAATGTGTGTATATGCGTGATGTATCACAATGCCGGCAAAAAATTTTTTTGGACACTGTCATATTTACAGGATTTTGTTTCTACACATTTGTAATGCAAATTCTCAACCTGTGAAATTTTTTTATATGAGACTGCCACTGTAGCGGAAACTGGTTTCGTCAATATTTCGGTAAGACAGTTAAGTGACCACCTGCAGGCAATGCGTCGTGGGCACCCAGCTGCGCGACAGCCACCTGGAAACAAGCCATTAGTGTGTGCCTTTCAGAGGCACAAGAAAAAAAAGGGCCATTATCCTCGCTATTGACATTTCTTTGTAGAAAGCATCGCAATACGACACGCTCAAACTTGAAAACATATTATTACACTTTGGAGTTCTTAATTTATGATATTTACTGAAATGAAATGATGAGAAACATTTCATGTCTATTGTCTTGCTAGTTGGAAGATTGTTCACAGCATTATGAAATGACTTATGGCTAGCGAATGACGTTTCACGCCTTGCTTTGCCTATTTTGTTTAATATCTAGTTTCTAGCTGCACTGCAGCATTGGTTACAATAAAATTTAATTGATGTACTAATATAGATATTTTATGCCTACAGATCCAGTAAATAATAAGTTCATGATGTACTTAAAAAAACGAAGGAGCACAAAAAGACTTCCCTTCACAGGAACTGCATACATACTTTTCTTTTCAAGTACTTGGTAATTTTTATGGCAGAATAACTTCTTGTGGTGCACCACTTTAATGACATAGATATTAATAAGTGAATAGACATTTCCATTTTCTGCATTGTTGTCTTTACTGTAATATTTTTTCTGCTTGAGCTTTGTCATGTTTAGTTATAAGCTATTGCATTTGCTGCTGCTGTGTGCCAGGCATAATGTTACTGAATTTGACTTTGTATTACTCTGTTAAGCCAGTTTTACTACCGATTTATTTTTCTTGTTTGCTGTGCATTGCCTTATATTAGTTTTAATATTGCTGCTTGCTTTGACAACTTCCATTTTTTTCATTGTTGTTTGCATTAATTGTTTTGTGCTGCTGCATTGCCTCGTCCCTTAGTATAGCATCTGAGCTCAGTAGCTTTAAGTTAGCTTAAGATGGGGTAGGCTATAAAAGAGAACGAGTTGTGATGAATTGGAAGAAATGCATTGAGAAGCTATAAGAAATGATTTGGCCAAAAAAAGTAGTGTACAGTGGAGAAAAACTATTTTTGAAAGAGGATGTGAACAAAAAACAGAAAGCATGCTTGGATAGGATTTTTTTGGTGGAAACAAATGTTGAGATAAGACGGAAGATCTATGGAATGACGTTTTGGGTTGGACTGCAGTATCAAATGTTACACTGAAAACAAACCCTGTCCTTTCCTTTCGTGTTATCCCACTATGTGTTTGTCTACCCTTGTGTATTTGTTTTCTTCCTGTCTCTGTGTACTGTTTCATAGAATTTTTTCTCTTCTAATACTAAGCTACATTCACTGTGATGAGGAATACTGTTATCTTCCCATATAATTTGCATAAATAATATGTTAGTTACTTCGTAAAGATGTTTACACATTATTTATTCTGTTTTGTTCTAATGCTCATGTGTGAAGTTGATGTTTCAAAAGTTATTCTGATCTTTTATGTATGTACTTATGTCATAATTCTTGTGACACTGATGTATACGTATATTTCTATTCTTTTGTAAAGCCTGTACTACTACAAATTTTTCTGTATTGTTACATTCTTTAATAATGTATTTTTTACCTTTGTTATTGTATTCTTATATTATAAAATTGTAATTGACACCAGTTCATCAAATTAAGTAACTTGTGAATTGCATTTCACTGCACACTTTTCTGTTGGTCATAGTATATTGACAATATGTGAGAAGAAGAACTGATAGTGTTTGCACTTGTGTTAATAAGTCAGCAAGGGACTGGACAACAGCATTGCTGGTTCTAAGGACAATTCCAAAAAGTTTGTGCGTGCACAAGTGGTAGTTGATGGACTTGCTATATTCTCCGCAAGACTCTTCGATGGTGATTGTGCACCTGCACAGTCGCAACATTTGGCTGCTAGCCATCTCTACAAGGACTACAATGGGTCTGCACCTTTGATGACTCACCAATACCATTATTTCTACAAGGACTGCAGTGGGTCTGCACCTCTGGTGGCCCACCAATACCATAATCTCTACCAGGACTACAATGAGTCTGCTCTGTGATGACCTACCTACCAATATTCTTCAAAACATCGACTGACTCTGTTATGGGTATGCTCTGTTGTGGCCGATTACCTGTCTGCAAGTCAAGAGTTCCGTTGGAAGGACAACACTACTTCTTCAAGACTGCATATAAATACACTACTTCCGTGTGCATTCTCTTTTACTGCTCAGACTTTGAGAAAAACACTGCAATTTTACTGTGATGAATGATCAGAACTGTCTTTATGGACTGTGAGAAAATTTCAGCTTTTGACCAACATTGTATCAATAAGTGTGTGCATTTCATTTCTTTGTTATTGTAATTATAATTATGAAAAAATTTTTCAAATCTGTATTGGCCACTGCCCAAAACAATTCGTAAATTTTTTTGTGGGGAATATGGGGGCTATGTAAGTAGGCTGTTTACGTTTTTTGATTGGTAACGCCGCCGCCACCTAGCGCTCTGTATGAAAATCACTGGCTGTGCCGTGTGCAGTCAGTGGCTGGTTTGCATTGTTGTCTGCCATTGTAGTGTTGGGCAGCGGCAGCTGGATGCTAACAGATCGTAGTTTTGCGCAGTTGGAGGTGAGCCGCCAGCAGTGGTGGACGTGGGGAGAGAGATGGCGGAGTTTTGAAATTTGTAAGACTGGATGTCATGAACTGCTATACATATTTTTACTATTAAGGTAAATACATTGTTTGTTCTGTATTAAAATCTTTCATTTGCTAACTATGCCTATCAGTAGTTAGTGCCTTCAGTAGTTTGAATCTTTTAGTTAGCTGGCAGTAGTGGCGCTCGCTGTATTGCAGTAGTTCGAGTAACGAATATTTTTGGTGAGGTAAGTGATTTGTGAAAGGTATAGGTTAATATTAGTCAGAGCCATTCTTTTGTAGGGATTATTGAAAGTCAGATTGCGTTGCGCTAAAAATATTGTGTGTCAGTTTAAGCACAGTCGTGTATAATTGTTCTAAGGGGACATTTCAGAAAGAGTGACAATTTAGTAAATGCGTTGCGCCAGATGCAAACTACCTTTAACAATAGTGCAAATAAGAGCAGATATATGACTACTACTCAGAAATTCACAAAGAAAATACGATCCTGGCCAGTTGTCGACAAGTGTAACCTCCCCACAGATATTTTACATAATAACCTCCCAACAGTAAAAAACATAATGTATAATTCACTGAGAGTAACTTCCTAATTAAAAAATGTGGCTCGCTATTAACCTTTCAATAGCTGACTGTGAATTTAAACTGGTAAATTTTGGACGTCAGCAATGCTGTGTCATGGCCCTGAAAGATCATTCTGAATAAATTGAAAATTATTGCCTGAATAAGGTCGCCGGATAACGTATATATATCTGCTCGAATAAGAAATTTTTCTGGCACATCCGAGTGCAATGCTGGCCAATAGATTTGTCATGTATAAAAAGAAACAACTGATTTTTCATTTCAATAATCGGGATGACCATGGATTGAAGAAATTAGTAATTTTTTTTTTTAAATTGAAATGAATGATCGTCCAAAGTTACTTTTTATGAGAAAGATTATTATTAAGAGATTTTTTTAGAAACATTTACATGGGACTTGATATAACAATAGTACATACGCACGAGGCTGCTTTTACCTTACACCACATCGCTCAAGCACCGCCATCGCTCCACACGACCGGCCCAGCCAACTCCATACACCAGACTGCCAGCTACTACTTACTCCTACTAATACACAGTTCCTACTGCAGCCAACACTGCTCTCTGGTCTGAGATTCTCTTATAGCTTATATAACGCAGGCAGCACGTGAGCAAGCCATCGAAATTACATCTGCTCGAGTGCGCTAGCAACAAATTCCTTAGTCATGGACCTCTTACACAGTCAGTTGGAACGTGCCAGTAGTTAGTTCGGACCTGGCAGTGTTTGAGTTGGCACACGGCACCAGTTCAGTCGGGGCGCGGGAGCAGTGAGGTCCGGACCGTCACGACTCGCCCTACGCTTGCTGACACACACGATTGGAGTGGTGACGACTTTGGTCGGTCAGTCGTCTTGCCGGACGACGTGTGTTTGGTCGGCGATCGCTTATGGGTTGGCTGTGTGTGCCGGCTCGTGATTCGTCCCTGTTACGTCGGTCGGTTGGCGTGGAGCAGCGAGGAAATCTCTGCGGGGCGTAGTTTGGCCAGACCTGCTGGCGGTCTCTACGCAGTGACGGAGTGTGTGCGGCTGTTCCCATTGCCACGAGGTCCGTGGCTCACCGACCCTGAACACGAAAGTTGAGTTTGGATTTAATTTACCAAAAAGTCAGCACTGTTCACAGTGTGCCATTTGGTTCTTGTTGTTAGCTGTTGGGACATTTCCGTGAGCAACAACGTGTGTGTTCGAGTTGGCAAAGGTTTATCCACCGTCCGGTGGAGTCTAACTGTATTTGCCTTGTGGCCGTTGACGTTCCGGTTACCTGCCCTGGCCGTTGACGTAAATTCAGGCAGTGTCCTTTCCCCACTGTGTTGTCACTGTCCAGTATGGTGTGCAGTTCGACAGCGTAATGTATGCTCGGTTGTGGGCGTCCACGCCTTTTACGTTTGCGTTGAACTGCCGGTTGTGTGCTGGTCGACTGGAGTGCAAGCACCTTGTCGGTGGGTCCGTTGACTGTTGGTTGGGTTGTCGTCGGATCGAGAATGGTTCGGCCGACTGCTTGTCTCACCTAAGTGAACGTTAGTATTTCAAGTGCAGGCCGACCACCTAAACTACTGAACGCCGTTAGCTGCACTGCCTTTTCTTATTTTCTGTTTTGTGTATTTTTATGGCTCATAGCCAATGGTTTTAATTGTCGTTGAATTGTTTTTAGTGGTGTTTTAAGATATGGGCTTTCAGCAGCTTTAAAATTAAAGTTTCTTGCTTTTCATGTGTTAGACTGGTTGGACCTTCAGCCTGATTAAACTATTGTTTAAATATAAAGTCCTGGGACTTCTGCCTAATAAAATTATTTTAGTTATGTTTTAAGTTATCCGCCTTCAGCCATTTTATAATTAAAAGTTTCTTGGTTGTCAGGTGTTAGATTGTTTGGGCCTTCAGACTGGTTAATATATTGTTTAAAGATAAAGCCTTGGGCTACCCTCCTGATAAAAATTATTTTAGATATGTTTTAAGTCATGGGTCTTCAGCTGTTTATAAATTAAGGATCTTTGTCTTTCGAGCATCAGACTGTTTGGGGCCTTCAGCCTAATTGAAGATAAGGCCTTCTGCCTTGTGTTTTTTTAATTTAATTTTACCTTGAGTCATTAAATCGTCGGCCTTCAGCCGTCCTTAAATTAAGGTTGTTGCTTTTCAAGTGTTAGATTTTTGGGCCTTCAGCCAATTTATAGAACTGCCTTCTAAATATTCTTTTTGGCGTTTTGAGTTAATGGCTTTCAGCCTTTTTTTTAAATTAAAGTGGTTGTGCCCTTAAGGCATAAGATAGTGTGTCGTGTTCAGCTGATAAGCTCAAGAATTTGTACTGTAATATTTCGTTAAAAAAATAAAGTTATATGCGTTCGAATGTAACTGACAGCTGCTCATTATGGACCCTTTCCACAATCCCAACTATCTGTCCTATCCTGCGGGTTTAGCGGGGCATTTCAATACTTTTCGTGCAGCCATAGGACGTCGTTTCACGACTCAAACTGTGGCCAATAGGCTGCACTGCACGACGGGCAACTTCACTCCCTACGTTCGTGGCGAGGTCCATCTTTGCAACCAGCGTGGTACAGATGGGCCCGACAACATTCCGAATGGTCCGCTCAGGATTGGCGTCAGGTTCTCTTCACCGCTGAGTGTCACGTGTACCTTCAGCCAGACAATCGCTGGAGACGTGTCTGGAGGCAACCCGGTCGGGCTGAACGCGTCGGACACACTGTCCACAGAGTGCACAAAGGTGGAGCTTCCCTACTGTTTTGGGGTGGCATTATGTGGAGCCGACGTACGCCGCTGGTGGCCATGGAAGGCGCCGTAACTGCTGTGCGATACGTGAATGTCATCTTCCGACCGACAGTGCAATATCGGCAGCATATTTGTGAGGCATTCGTGTTCAGTTCGCGCCCCCGTCGTGCACATCTTGTGAACGACTTCCTTCGGAATAACGACACCTCTCGAGTAGTGGCCAGCATGTCCACCAGACATGCCTGGGACAGACTGAAAAGGGCTGCTTACGGACGACGCGACCCACCGACCACTCTGAGGGATCTACGCCGAATCGACGTTCAGGAGTGGGTCAGTCTGGACCAACAGTGCCTTCATGAACTTGTGCATAGTATGGCGCGACGAATACAGGCATGCATCAATGTAAGTGGATGTGCTACTGGGCGTTAGAGGCACCATGTGTACAGCAATGTGGACCACAACTTCTGAAGGTCTCGCTGTATGGTGGTACAACATGCAATGTGTGGTTTTCATGAGCAATAAAAATGGCAGAAATGATGTTTATGTTGATCTCTATTCCAATTTTCTGTACAGATTCCGGAACTCTCGGAACCGAGGTGATCAAAACTTTTTCTGATGTGTGTAATTTACCTCAGTTGCGCTTTTAACATAAAGACAAGCTGTATTCAGACCAATTATTCAGACCAATTACAGTTACGTTCGAATTAGGTTCTGTTTAGTCAAAGGTTACCATCAGACTTTAAGATGGATAATTCCGACTTACATTGGAACGATCACATGCCCAAAGCTGCAACGGTTGTAGTGCAGAGTCTGAGACGGCTGTTCAGGATGCATAGGGACTACCTAAAACGAGGCTGGAATTTTAATGTAGCAGAAAGGTTTGAGAAATGTGACTCGTTTCGAGATAGGAGAGTGCCAGAAATGTGTAGGTACGTAAGTTATGATAAACGTAGACTTGTATAGAGTGGGGGGTAAACTTGCTCTAAAGTACAGACGGAGACAAATATAGTGGGGAGTTTGCAACGTTTGTCGGCTAATAAGACTCCTCTGCGCATAGATGTGTGTACACATATTAAATATTTGTACTTAACCTATTCCATTTAATAATAAACATGAATTTTATACCATTCAAACACTATTATTACTTATGTTCTATTTTCGCATTCACTGCAGCACGGGAACTATTAGTCTAAAGAAAAACTGAAGTCGTCTTTTTTGTGGCAAATTTAATGTAAGTGGTAGAACACTTGCCCGAGAAAGGCAAAGGTCTCGAGTTCGAGTCTCGGTCCGGCACACAGTTTTAAACGGCCAGGAAGTTTCATATCAGCGCACACTCCGGTGCAGAGTGAAAATCTCATTCTGGAAAATTAATGTAGTTAGTTCGCTACAAGCCGTGGTGTTCGAAATATTCAAGAAAAACGTAAAGAAGCTGCTCGAACCCCAAGGTCAGTGTTTTTATTATGTTTTTTATGGCGCTGCCGTCTATCACTGTCCAAAAATATTCGACTTCACCAATTTCTTCCTCCTATTCGAAGTTTTTTGCTCTTGTTGGCTGGAACAATATGTATATGAGGTGATACGTGAGTTTTCTGAAGATATGGTGGACTTACAAGTCGTCTCTAGTGTCAACTATCTTAAACCTAGGCGTTATTTTACTGCTTACTTTTTTCATTTCGAGCAATTTAATTACTGACGAATTTCTCGTGTGTGTCGCGTGTCAAACAAAAACTTTTATTTGAGCTTACAATTTCTGCATAACACTAATACACTGGATGGCAGCAAGCTAACATGTGAAACAAATGGAAAATTGGTATACTAGGAAACTTGGGTATACAGAAATACAAGTCGCCAAGGAATGAAATAAATAGGAAGCTAACAAGAAATGGGTGCTTGAAAAAAGTGAAGAGACTGAAAAAGATACGATTGTCGAACGGACTGACTCAGCATACAGGTAAGTCAAAATAACCTTCGGTGAAGTTAAAACAAGAGTGCAACGGTAATTCCACTGTTAAATGCAGAGGAGAGAGCAGATAGGTGGAAACAGTACACTGAAGGCCTCTACGAGGGGGAAGATTTGTCTGATGTGGTAGGACAAGAAACAGGAATCGATTTAGAAGAGACATGGATCCAGTGTCGCAATTAGAATTTAAGAGAGCTTTAGAGGACTTAAGATTGAATAAGGCGAAAGGGTTAGGTAACATTCCATCAGAGTTCCTAAAATCATTGGGAGAAGTGGCAAAACGACCATTCACGTTGGTGTGTAGAATGTCTGAGTGTGGCGAGATACCGTCTGACTCGGAAAAATACGATCCACACAATTCGGAAGACTGCAAGAGATGTTAAGTGCGAGAATTATCGCACAGTCAGCTTAACAGCTCATGCATCGAAGTTGCTGACAAAATCATATACAGAAGAATGGCAACTAAAATGCGGATGTTTTAGATGACGATCAATTTGGGTTTAGAAAAGGTAAAGGCACCAGAGAGGCAAATCTGACGTTGCGATTGACAATGAAAGGAAGAATAAAGAAAAATCGACACACATTCATAGGATTTGTCGACCTTGAAAAAGCGTTCGACAATGTAAAATGGTGCAAGATGGTCAAGTTCTGTGAAAAACAAGGATAAGCTACAGGGAGAGACGGATCATATACAATATGTACCGGGGCCAAGAGTGGGCGACCAAGAACGAAGCTCTCGGATTAAAAAGGGTATAGCCTTTCTCCCATCCTGTTCAATCTGTACATCGAAGAAGCAATGGTGGAAATAAAAGAAAGGTTCAGGAGTAGAATTAAAATTCAAGGTCAAAGGATAACAACGACATGATTCGTTGATAGCGTTGCTATCCTGAGTGAAAGTGAAGAAGAATTACATGATCTGCTGAAAGGAATGAACAGTCTAATAAGTAAAGAGTATGGATGGACAGTAAATCTAAGACTTACGAAAGTAATGAGAACTAGCAGAAATGAGAACAACGAGAGACTTAAGACCGGGGTTGTTTGCAGCAGCATGGACTGTCAGCTCGGAGAGTATAGCTGCGGTTACCATTGACGCTGCATCACGGACAGGAGCGCCTGCGATAGTGTACTCAACAACGAACCTGGGTGCACGCATGGCAAAACGTCATTTTTTCGGATGAATCCAGGTTCTGTTTACAGCATCATGATGGTCGCATCCGTGTTTGGCGACATCGCGATGAACGCACATTGGAAGCGTGTATTCGTCATCGGCATACTGGCGTATCACCCGACGTGATGGTATGGGATGTCACTGGTTACACGTTTCTGTCACCTCTTGTTCGCATTGACGGCACTTTGAACAGTGGACGTTACATTTTAGACGTGGCTCTACCCTTCATTCGATACCTGCGAAACCAAATATTTCAGTAGGATAATGCACGAGCGCATGTTGCAGGTCCTGTACGGGCCTTTATGGATACAGAAAATGTTCGACTGCAGCCCTGGACAGCACATTCTCCAGATCTCTCACCAATTGGAAGCGTTGGTCAATGGTGCCTGAGCAACTGGCTCGTCACAATACGCCAGTCACTACTCTTGATGAAATGTGGTATCGTGTTGAAGCTGCATGGGCAGCTGTACCTGTACACGCCATCCAAGCTCTGTTTGATTCAATGCCCAGGCGTATCAAGGCCATTATTACGGTTGGAGGTGGTTGTTTTGGATTTCTCAGGATCGATGCACCGAAATTGCGTGAAAATGTAATCACATGTCAGTTCTAGTATAACATATTTGTCCAATGAATACCCGTTTATCATCTGCATTTCTTCTTGGTGTAGCAATTTTAATGGCCAGTAGTGTACTAAACAGTCAAGCTCATAGTAACGTTAAAGATATGTCTGATTCGAGTAATGTAAGCATCAAAGTATTTCACTTTACACTATTAATTTGCCAGAAGCTTTAAAAATCTGTCAAGAACGTCTCAGATTAACTTTACCTATTCCCAATGTTATCCAAAAACTCACAATCATGAAAGGGAAAGACAAAAACTGGACTACTGCCAGCCAACAGTTGAGGGCTTAGGTTGCAACTGCTGCTATGAGATGAAGAGGTTGGCACAGAAGAGGAATTCGTAGCGTGCCGTATCAAACTAGCCAAAAGCCTGGTGACCCCATCCCCCCCCCCCTCCACCCCCCTCCCCCCAAAAAATAAGGTATAGAACGTTTGAGGCGACAAATGTAGACAGTTGGTGCCGAGCGTGTGAAGTTAACGAAGCCACAGGGCTGTTCCAAGGTCCCGTGTGATGCGTGTTAGATAACAGGTACACACAGGTCTCAGGGCGCCGATAAGAACACACCTGTGACGCAAATCCTGCGCTATCAGTTCCATCACACAGCCTGCGCTGTTCGCATCTCTCGGAGCTCCAGCTCTTCACTGTGGCGTCTCAAGTACTTAAACACCCACGCTGCACTCGACAGCAATTCGTCCATCGTCACGAACATATTGTAATGCAACGAAATTACGAAACCGCCGAAGCAGGACAGAAGTTTGCTTGTATTTAAGAGGCACCAGTTTCGGACCTTATACCCCACTTAAACACACTCACGGAAAAAAATCGCAACACTAAAAAATAATTAATGTAGCATAACGAAATTTCGAGAGTACATTTATCTAGGTATTAAGAGATTAACATTGAAAGATCACAAGTTTATGTCAGCGCGAAGTAAGCCATTGCAAATGTGTAATGCTGGTACATTAATAACCGGTGTAACAGCCGGTATGTTGGATGCAAGCGTGTAGACGTGCATGCGTTGTGTTGTACAGGTGCCGGATGTCAGTAGTTCGTGTGACGGAGTTCCAGTCCTATTGCGGTCGATCGCTGAATAGAGGGGCGTTTAATGCTGGTTGTGGATGAGGCTGGAGTAGTCTCCCGGTGATGTCCCGTACGTGCTGGAGCACGACAATGCAGCACGTCGACATTTTGTAGGGCATGCTGAGTCACAACAGCAATATGTCGACGAGCGTTATCCTGTTGGAAAACTCGCCCTGGAAAGTTTTTCACGAATGGCAGCACAACGAGTCGAATCACCACACTGGCGTACAGATTTGCGGTCAGGATCCGTGAGACAGCCGCCACAGTGCCCTCGCTGTCGTGCGAAATCGCAACGCACACTGTAACACTGGGCGTGCGTCCGGGGTGGTTTGGGGAGAGTGGAATGCACGCTACTGGACAGCTGGCCCGGAACCGCCGTCGAAGTAACCGAGTTCTGACAGTTGCTTGTGTCACTGTTCTGCCAACTGCAGCCCAAGTTGCTGCTGCAGATGCACTACGGTGCGCCAGAGCCACACACCAACACGACGGTCTCCCAGCTCAGAGGTGCCACGTGGTCGTCTGGAGCCCAGTCGTCTGGCGACCGTGCATTCTCTTGACGACCACTGCCCGTGATCACATACAGTGACTACATTCCTGCCGAGACTTTCTGCAGTATCACAGAAGGAACAGCCATATTATATGACCTCGTAAAAACTCAGTCAAGTGTTGATAATGTCGTCTTTGTCACCTTAGAGCCGACTAACCTGAATTCACCACGTCCAATCTCACAGGCAACTTACGCTCGTGATCGTTACAGCACGTATTTAAAGCAAACCTAGCGCCTCTTTTATGCGACTGGCATGTAAGGTGAATAGACATCATCTTTCAGATAAGAAAACCCATGTACATTGCTTCGTTTATGCTGCACAATTCATTCTTTATGACACGATTTCCTTTTGTCAGCGTAAAAACAAGCTTCTGTACAACATTTACATTTTTGTTCTTTCAGTGGATCACAGTAAGCTGCCGCCTACTGCCATCCAGCATGCTGGAAATTCCTCTGGGATCAAACTGTTGAGGTCATTGGTCCCTAGGCTTACACACTACTTAATGTAACTGAAACTAACTTATGGTAAGGGCAACACGCACGCACACAGACACACACACACACACACACACACACACACACACACACACACACACACACTCACACTCACACACACGTTTGCCCAAGGAAGGAGTCGAACCTCCGATGTGGGGAGCCACGCGAACCGAGGCAAGACACCTCACACGACGCAACTACAGCGTGCAGCAGCATGCTCGAAGTGAGTAAATGTTGTCTAGTAGCGATTGAGAGTGAGACGTTACAAGTTACGGTGACTGCAGGGAGCCGACACCGGGATGCTGACTGACTGCCACCTCATCCTGGGTGTGGGTGAATAATGGCTCGGGTACAGCTGCCTCTCTGACACTCCACAGGTGCTAGTGAAACAATATGAAAGAGCTGAACATTTATTGTGGAACAGCACACAGACGGAGCAACGATTTTCCACATTATCACAAGGGACGAGGGGACGGCTGCTCAGAAATGCAGGAATGCGCTGATGCCAGCAGTGTCGCAGCGGAGGCCGCCGAGGCTGCCGAGGTGGCAAGATGGCGGCTCGTGAGCGCGCGCCAGCCACTCTGCCGGGTATAGCGGAACGAGACTGGAATTTGATTGCAATCATTACACCTCTGTTGGTTGAAACAGACAAACAATATTTTATTCAAAATAAGCTCCATTGTTATTTATGCATTTCTTACACTTCCCTGGCAGGCTATGAATGCCACCCCCAAAAAACAGTTTTTCTTTTGAAGCGAACTAGTCATCGAGCCATTTTCGTACATTTTCATACGAATTGAAGCATTGTTCAGCGGCAGCACATCCCAGTGATGCAAACAGATGATAACCGGATGGAGGCAAGTCCAGAGAAAAAGCCGCATTCCCTAGCATTTCCAAGCTGAACGCCTCGATCGTTTCCCTGACCCGTTCTGCTCTGTGTGATGTGGCGTTATCATGAAGCAATATGACTTTGTGTTGCCTTTTTCCGCATCCCGGTCGTTTTTCACGGAATGCCCGACTTAAAACGATCATTTGCTGTCGGTAGCTAACAGTGTTAACGGTTTCACCAGGTTTTAGCAGCTCATAATAGATAACGATCTTCTGATCCCACCGAACATGGAGCATTGTCTTCTTTCGGAAGCGATTTGGTCTTTCAATGGATGTCGATGGCTTGCCTGAATTCACCCACTATTTATGACAATTACGATGCTCAAAATACGCCCATTTTCATCACCTTTCACTACTCGATAGAGAGACGACTTTCTTTTGTATCTGGCGAGCAGCACATCACTAGTGGTTCTTCGATTTGCTTGCTGTCTTTCGTTCAGTTCCTGCGGAACCCATCTGCCCACTTTTTGCACCTTTCCCAAGCTTTCAGCCGAAGAGGATCGGCTTTCGGCGTCACATTCAATTTTTCCGCGAGTTCCTGTTGCGTTTGAGTACCATTTTCATCCATTGTTGTTGTTGTGGTCTTCAGTCCCGAGACTGGTTTGATACAGCTCTCCATGCTACTCTATCCTGTGCAAGCTTCTTCATCTCCCAGTACCTATTGCAACCTACATCCTTCTGAATCTGCTTAGTGTATTCATCTCTTGGTCTCCCTCTACGATTTTTACCCTCCACGCTGTTCTTCAGTACTAAATTGGTGATCCCTTGATGCCTCAGAACATGTCCTACCAACCGATCCCTTCTTCTAGTCAGGTTGTGCGACAGGCTTCTCTTCTCCCCTATTCTATTCAATACCTTCTAATTAGTTATATGATCTACCTATCTAATATTCAGCATTCTTCTGTTGCACCACATTTCGAAAGCTTCTGTTCTCTTCTTGTCTAAGCTATTTAACATCCACGTTTCACTTCCATGCATGGCTACACTCCTTACAAATACTTTCAGAAACGACTTCCTGACATTAA
Organism: Schistocerca gregaria; assembly: GCF_023897955.1. NCBI lineage: Eukaryota > Metazoa > Arthropoda > Insecta > Orthoptera > Acrididae > Schistocerca > Schistocerca gregaria. The sequence continues at coordinate 93,064,561 of NC_064929.1, read as the reverse complement.
AATCTATACTCGACGTTAACAAATTTCTCTTCTTCAGAAGCGCTTTCCTTCCCATTGCCAGTCTACATTTTATGTCCTCTCTACTTCGACCATCATCAGATATTTTGCTTCCGAAATAGCAAAACTCCTTTACTACTTTAAGTGTGTCGTTTCCTAATCTAATTCCCTCGGCATCACCCGACTTAATTCGACTACATTCCATTATCCTCGTTTTGCTTTTGTTGATGTTCATCTTATACCCTCCTTTCAAGGCACTGTCCATGACATTCAACTGCTCTTCCAAGTCCTTTGCTGTCTCTGACAGAATTACAATGACATCGGCGTACCTCAAAGTTTTTATTTCTTCTCCATGAATTTTTCTTTTGTTTCCTTTACTGCTTGCTCAATATACAGGTTGAATAACATCGGGGTTAGTCTACAACCCTGTCTCACTCTCTTACCAACCACTGCTTCCCTTTCATGTCCCTCGACTCTTATAACTGCCATCTGCTTTCTGTACAAATCGTAAATAGCCTTTCGTTCTCTGTATTTTACCGCTGCCACCTTCAGAATTTGGAAGATCGTATTCCAGTCAACATTGTCAAAAGCTTTCTCCAAGTCTACAAATGCTAGAAACGTAGGTTTGCCTTTCCTTAATCTTTCTTCTAAAATAAGTCGTAGGGTCAGTATTGCCTCACGTGTTCCAACATTTCTACGGAATCCAAACTGATCTTCCCCGAGGTAGGCTTCTATCAGTTTTTCCATTCGTCTATAAAGAATTCGCGTTAGTATTTTGCAGTTGTGACTTATTAAACTGATGGTTTGGTAGTTTTCACATCTGTCAACACCTGCTTTCTTTGGGATTCGGATTATTGTATTCTTCTTGAGGTCTGAGGGTATTTCCCCTGTCTCATACATCTTGCTCACCAGATGGTAGAGTTTTGTCAGGACTGGCTGTCCCAAGGCTGTCAGTAGTTCTAATGGAATGTTGTCTACTCAGGGGGCCTTGTTTCGACTCAGGTCTTTCAGTGCTCTGTCAAACTCTTCACGCACTATCGTATCTCCCATTTCATCTTCATCTACATCCTCTTCCATTTCCATAATATTGTCCTCAAGTACATCGCCCTTGTATAGACCCTCTATATTCTCCTTCCACCTTTCTGCCTTTTTTGCTTAGAACTGGGTTTTCATCAAAGCTCTTGATATTCATGTACATCCATTAAGGCCTGCAATTCGTTGTCTTGGAACTTTTTCGGTGGTTTCCCGCGCTCCTCATTCCTCACGTCAGAATCACCACTTATGAATTTTTCGAACCTATTGAAACACTGTTTTCCCAAGAGCACGTTCGCCGAAAGCTTCGACAAGCATTCGATGCGATTCTGCAGCACATTTTCTTCAAACCATAACAGAAAACCAATGCTGTCCACAAATCGTAGTTGGTAGGCACAACACTGGACGTTTTTACGGTTTTCAAACAGATACCATTGTACGGAACCTCGGTTACCGTGTGCTGACATTTGTCGCCAGCCTTTACAGGAGTCAGATGGCGCTGGAGACACGCTCTCACGGTCCCCACACTGGCGGCTAGCACCGTCCACAGGCAGACTCCGGTCTCGCGCCTCTGTGCCTGGTACAGTATGAGGGACGCGCCGGCCTCGAGACGGCAGGGCCAGCCAGCAACAGGGGTGTCTGCCCACAGGAGGAGATGGGAAGCTGGCAGACTACTCGCCCTCGCAGTGGCAGACGAGGGGGTGTGCTAGGGTCGTCGAGTGGCCCCACTTCTCCACACTGCAGCTGACAGTGTGCGAGTCCCCAGGGAGGGTCACATAGAGGCCTGTAGACTGCTGGACTAGCAGACCGTGGGCCGGGATACCTACCTCGTCACTGTAGGTCGCCGGCAGAACATCTACATACGTACACCGTAAGCCACCATATGGTGTCTGCCGGATATTACTTTGCAGCAGCACTAGTGATTTTTTTCTTGTTCCACCTGCAAACAGATTGAGGTGAAACGAAGTGTCTGCATGCCTCTGTACAAGGCCTTATGTTCTTCGTCCTTCTTACACCAAATGTACAGAGTCATTGTAATTAAAGTTTCGAATCGCTGTAGAAATAACACCACTAGTCAGAATGACGTCAAATAGCAACGGAATATAATCGGAGAATCGGGAAAACGCATGGCAGAGGAAAACTAAATAATTACAAGATGTAGCAACAGATGCCGCTGTAAGGATCATAATTTAATAGTGTTCGACTGCAAATGACAAATGAATCATACCCAATGACTAATGTGTACGTTTGACGCCAAAAAACTCTACCACTCAGTGTGCATGGGTGTACGGGTGTGATACTGTTAGTTACATAAGGCCATCCATCACTGCAAGGTCATATCACATCGGATGGGAAATATCGGTTTTTAATTATCCTGGAACCAAAAACCGCATAAAAACCATCAATCAAAATCAGATAGAGAAACAGCATGTTCCACACACAATTGATCGAAGTCTTTACGGGATCACGTTCAGAAAGTGTTCCGCAATGCGTGCCTTCAGTCCATCTAAGTTTCTAATCGGAACACTGAACACGACATCTTTCAGATAGCACAACAGCCAGAAGTCACACGGATTAACGTCAGGTGATCGTGACAGCCAGGCTGTAGGGAAATGGCGGCTGGTAATTCTAGCATTTCCGAAATGGCGCTTCAGCAGCCGCTTAACAGGATTTGCAATGTGCCGAGGTTGGCCATCTTGTATAAAAATGATTCCATCCACACGTCCACGCTGTTGGAGAGCTGGAATGACGTGGTTGCGCGGAAGACACTCTTAGCGCTTACCAGTGGCGGTACAGGCAACAGGACTGAAAGCACCTGTCTCTTCGACAAATACGGCCCCATGCTAAATGATGCTGTAAACCCGTACCACACAGTGACATTTTCAGGATTAAGTGCTACTGGTTAATTTGCGTGTGGATTTTTCGTTGGCCGTTGACACACACAGTGGTTACGGTTACTACAAGCCACACCAAAAGTTCGGAAACAGGGCCAAATTTGTAGTAGGATACTGTCTAGTTGAGATTTTCACAAATGTTTTATTCGTAACTCACAGAAACTAGCAGTACGACAATAAACCGCCTTTTAAACACGCTGCTAACGGCAATCAAGTAATTTATAGCAATACAACAATTTAAAAAAAATTAAAAAAAGACACAGAACCTAACAGTATGGCAATAAACAACCTTTTAAGACACGCCGCTAATGGCAATGAAGTAATTTATAGCAATACAACAGTTTAAATTTTTTTTTTAAAAATCACAGAAGCTAGCAGTACGGCAATAAACAACCTTTTAAAACACGCCGCTAACGCCAACCAAAGTAATTTATAACAATTTAAAAAATTTAAAGAACATTAGTAAACAGGCTGCTAAAGTAAATACAGAACTTTGTTAATAAAGTACGGTGAGGTAGTGAAGCTACCAACACCGCCATTAAAAAAATTAAACAGATCTCAGCAAACACACGATTAAAGGCAATAAAACGAATTTACAAACTAGGAGGAATTTAAAAATATTTTAAACAAAAGAGTCCTGGAATATCATTAGAACATAACAGATATGACGGACCCGTGTAAGGCGGCCACAAATCACCCACTCAGGAATGTTCAGGCTACACAGAATACTGACCAATTTAAATACGCCTGTAAACCCAATTGCCACTCTCAGGCTGGTCACTGCACCGACTTTTAGCCAGCGAAAACTTGTAATAAGATGGCTTAACTTGCTGACAGAATTAGAGCTAACCTCGTGCTAGGAAACATTACACCACACAGTCCTGAATGAGCGACCACATGATCAACCAACAATAAGTATGGATCTACTAATAACCCACGACAGAATAGCGAAATAATTAACCTGTCAAAACTACACCTCCCATCGGGCAGTAACGAGAGGAAGAGGAAAGATCACCAATTACATCGGTGCCGGGGATAGGAAACCCGATCGCCGGAGGCCACAAAGCAGAAGAGACGCTGGTTACACAAAATTATTACTTAATGATTAAACCTTCCGCGAACTTAACTTGCAATTATGCTGTAACAGGCAGTACACGACCTCCGATGGCCAGGGTCCACACATCCGACCGCGCACGCGTCGCCAGCGTACCCGACACGCCACGGTGACGCGACAACTCGGTCTGTCACCGGAGTTCACGTCTTCTCTGCAACGTTGACGGGTAGTGACCGCTCCTTCATGTTTGGTGTCCCCTTTTAAACTTCCGTGTTGAAACGGAGGACTTAAAGAAGCTCGTTAACGTCCCACTACTCGTCGATCGATTCTGCATACAACCAACCCGCGGGGAGCTCTTCCGTCAACTCGACCCTCTCGTTACACACAACCGACACACATCACGTGGAGACTCGGTACAACCGACCACGCCTGCTTCGCCCTGGAGAGCCACACTGCCCTCCCGTGTCCACCACACTCTCTGCGCGAACGCCTCTACTTCTGCGCCACCACACGGAGTTACAACCGGTCAAAGATCTCACTTCCACCATAGCAGTTTCCCGGAAGCAAAAACGCAGATATCGATAGCAGTGGGAAACGACAACCAAGCAGCCACTTAATGACAGACAGCATATCGAACAAACACGTCAGGGGAAGAAAAGGAAAACCAATGCAATCTGAACACAAGGTGTAGCACCAGTGGATACACGGCTCACCCGTATTCGACATTTCTGGGTTTGACGTATCCTGTCAGATGGACGTGGGCTTCATCAGTCCACAAGATCTTCCACGCCATCATTGTCCACTTCCATGCGACGAAGAAAATCTCAAGTAAAGGTCTCTCTTGCTAGCAGGTCAACAGGAACTAACTCGTGCACATGAGTAACTTTGAATGGATAGCAAAGGAGGATGTTTCGTAGGATTTTACGCACCGTGCTCACGGCTGTGTCCAATGCTCGGGCAATTCTCCGTGCGCTACACGTTTGCACACCACCACCCGTCTCCTCGTGCATTGCTGTCGCCACTGCTTCCACTGAGGGCGAATCAATTCGTTTCCTACCAAGCTGAACACACAAAAAAAACGGTCTTTTCGAGTTCCCGCCTCATTTTCTCGAGACCCACGGCAGTCATCGGACCAACGCCTGTTTTCAAACCCTTCAGTGTCCGGAACTTCTGCAGAGCGACGTGTGCACAACCAGTTTTACAAGCAGAGCGCGATCCTGCATTGAGGCAGCCGTGGCGAACGTGATAGCGAGAGAAGAGGAGGCGCCGTGTACCGAGCGTATTTATACCAACTTCAGCAGGTCGTGCTCATGACAGGTGTTTTTATTTACGTATTCTGACACATACAGCGCCATCTGTTTATCAATTTTCACTCTACTTTTTTCTTCCGGCATATGTTTTCCACCTTCTGCGGCAGTATTCCGTTGCAACCTGACATTCTGACAAGTGCTGTTATTTCTACAGCGTTTTGAAAATTTAACTGTAATTATTATCTCCCTGTTCATCGCTGCCAATACCATCGTTCTGCAGTTTAGCTTCAAATGCCAGTTCTCTAAATTTTATTAGTACTGATCCACCCCTGAACTGCATTGATGTCTTCCTTTAGTCAGGTCTGGTGGGATCTCTATCCCATCAATAAATTGTTAAATGAAACTGTTAGAATGTATCGCAAAGAACCACCGATTTAAGTGTATTGTTCCATTTTTTGCGGCACTCACGTAGTGCGATTAGTATCGGTTCTAAATTAAACTTTCCTCCACCTTCGTCTCTTTTACAACTACGATGCCAGCAGAAGCAGTTATGATGGCTCCACTCGAAAAATAAAAGTTGACACCGATATCTGTGTAATCAATATAGTCACCAGCGCAAAAAAGAGCCTATGTTCCTGTTTATTGAAACACTCTGACTGAAAAATTGGATATCAGATGCCCCATTCTACCTTCACTAGTATCTTTAAAGACTTTCAAAAAACTCTGGCATGCGAACATATTCGTCCTCTTTTTAACACGCAACTCGCCGCCTACTCCCACAAGCTCTCCTAACTGTAACTCACTCACACCACTAGTCCATCGTTGTAAGTTGCTCAACCCACCCATTCCCAGTTGCCCTAACTCACTCACACATTCACCAATTATTACTTGGCCCTCTCTTTGCCATTATGAATGTCTCCTTCTCTCTCAACATATAAAGATCTTGTATGTTCGTATACCTTATTTTTAGCGCAACTTTTAAAAGATGGCGAGGAAGATATTATGAGGCAGCCAGAATTCCACTTTTCAACTAACCTTTTATTCACTGAAGCGCCAAAGAAATTGGTATAGGCATGCGTAATCAAATACAGAGATATGTAAACAGGCAGCATACGGCGCTGCGGAAGACAACCCCTATAGAGCACAACAGGCGTTTGGCCACTTGTCAGATCGGTCGCTAGTGCTACAATGGCAGGTTATCAAGATTTAAGTCATTCTGAACGTGGTGTTACAGTCGGCGCAGGAGCGATGGGCAATAGCATCTCAGAGGTAGCGATGAAGTGGGGATTTTCCCGAAGGACAATTTCAGAAGTGTACCGTGAATATCAAGGGTCCGGTAAATCATCAAATCTCCGACATTGCTACGGCCGGAAAAAGATCCTCCAAGAACGACTGAAGAGAATCTTTCAGCGTCACAGAAGTGCAAACCTTCCGCAGATTGCTACAGATTTCAATGCTGGGCTATCAACAAGTGTCAGCGTGTGAACCATTCGACGAAACATCATCGAGACGGGTTTTCGGAGCCTAAGACCCACTCGTGAACCCTCGATGACTCCACGACACAAAGCTTTACGGCTCACCTGGGCCCGTCTACATCTACATCTACATCATACTCCGCGATCCACCTAATGGTGTGCGGCGGAGGGTACTTTCGGTATCACTATCTGACGCCTCCAACCCTGTTCCACTCGAGAATAGTGCGTGGGAACAATGATTGTCGGTAAGCCTCTGTATTGGCTCTAATTTCCCGAATTTTCTGCTGGTGCTCAATACGCGAGATGTATGTGGGAGGAAATAATATGGTGTCCGATTCCTCCTGAAAAGTGCTGTCCCGCAATTTCAGTAGTAAATCCCTCCGTGATGCACAACGCCTCTCTTGTAACGTCTGCCAGTGGAGTTTGTTTAGCATCTCCGCAACACTCTCTCGCCGGTTAAACGCTCCCGCGACGAAACGCGCCGCTCTTCGTTGAATCTTCTCTCTCCTATATCAGTCCTACCTAATAGGGATACCAGATAGATTCTTCCAATGAATCTGTTTAATGTTGTCATCCCATTTAAGGTCGTTCTGGATAGATGCGTCTACTTCTTTTTTATTTTTATTTTTATTTTATTTTATTTATTTTATTTATTTTTTTTTTTTTACTTTTACGATGAGGATCAGCTACCAGAGCCTGCAACATTGATCAGTTCTCTGCTGGTCGTTTAGCTAATTCTTACTATCTGCTGGCGTTGCTGCTTTGGTTCAAATGGCTCTGAGCACTATCGGACTTAACATCTGTGGTCATCAGTCCCCTAGAACTTAGAACTACTTAAACCTAACGACATCACACACATCCATGCCCCCATGCCCGAAGCAGGATTCGAACCTGCGACCGTAGCAGTCGCCCGGCTCCGGACTGAGCGCCTAGAACCGCTCGACCACCGCGGCCGGCGCTGCTTTGGTATAGACAGCTGCATCAACTGCGAATAGCCTTAAAGAGCATCCGACGCTTTCTACTAGGTCATTTGTATATATTGTAAACAACAACGGTCCTATCACATTCCCTATGGTACTCCGGATATTACATTTACACCTGTCGATTTTGTTCCGTTAAGAGCGACGTGTTGAGTTCTATCTGCAAGAAAGTCTTGAATCCAATTGCAAGTCTACTCCGATTCTCATTAAGCTCGTGTATTTTTCATTAAACTGCAATTTGGGGCGGTGTCAAATGCCTTACTGAAGTCAATGAACACGGCGTCAGCCTTAGCGCCGTTGCCCACTGCACTGTGGATCTCGTGGAGAAACAGAGCGAGCTGACTTTCGAAGGATGTCCGTTTGCGGAATCCGTGTTGATTTTTATAGAAGAGCTGTTCGTTTTCCAAAAACGTCGTAATTCTTGAGCATAAAACATGTTACATAATTCTGCAACAGATTGTCGTGAACGGTATAGGTCTATAATTTTGTGGATCTGTGTTACGTCCTTTCTTAAAAACTGGAATGACCTGCGCTTTTTTCCTGTCGTTAGGTACCTTTCGTTGCTCAAGCGATCTCCGATAAATTACTGGTAGAAGGGTCGCAAGTTCTTTCTCATAATCTTTATAGAATCTTATAGATATCTCTTCTGGTCCTGAAGCCTTTGCACTACAAAGCTTTTCATATGCGCGATCGGTTGTCTCAATATCTGCCATTTCGACGTTCTCACGACGATTGAAAGGAGCGACATTGTTGCGATCTTCCGTGGTGAAACAACTTCGGCAGATCGAATTCAGTATTTCGGCCTTGTCTCTGTTATCTTCCGTTTCGTTGCCGGTGTGGTCACTGAGACAATGAGTAGATGATTTTGACTCACTTACTGATTTTACTTACAACCAAAATCTCTTAGGGGTTTACTCACGTCGGTTGATAGCGTCTGTCTTCCAGAATCATTGAATGCTTCTCTCATTGCCCACAACACCGACACTGGACTGTTGATGACTGGAGACAAGTTACCTGGTCGGAAGAGTCTCGTTCCAAATTGTATCGAGCGGATGGACGGGTACGGGTGTAGACACAACCTCAGTCATCCATGGACCCTGCATGTCAGCAGGGTACTGTTGACGCTGGTGGAGGCTCTGTAATGGTGTGGGGCGTGTGCATTTGGAGTGATGTGGGACTCCTGATACGTCTAGATGCGACTCTGATAAGTGATACCTACGTAAGTATCCTGTCTGATCACCTGCACCCATTCAAGTCCATTGTGCATTCCTGCAGTTCCAGCAGGAGAATGCGACACCACACGCGTACAAAATTGCTACAAAGTGGCTCCAGAAAGGCTCTTGTGAGTTTAAACACTTCCGCTGGCCAGCAAACTCTCCAGATATGAACACTATTGAGCGTATCTGGGATGTCTTGCAACGAGCCATTCAGAAGAGATTTCCACCCCGTCGTACTCTTATACGGATTTATGGACAGCTCTGCAGTTTCCCTCCAGAACTATTTCGTACATTAGTCCAGTCGATGCCACGTCGTGTTTGCGGCGCTTTTGCGTGCTCGCGGGGGCCCTAGACGACATTAGGAGGCGTACCAGCTTCTTTGGCTCTTCAGTGTATCTGAGGCGAGCAATTTAGCTGACTGCCCCGTATTCGTTGAACTGGCGAGTTGAGAGGATGTGCGATCTCGTGACCATGGGGAAACTCCATCCGAGAACGACGCGGGCGCCTGGGAGACGGCACGATAGAGGCGTCAGTGGCCGTGTGACCGGACTGACGGCGGCCGATGTGCGTCACACGTGTGTTGTCGCCGCCGTCACTGTTGTGAGTCGCTGGCGCGTATCTTATCTGAAATGAGCGGCGCAGAAACCTGGGACGGCCCCCTCTGTCTGCGGCCAGTGGCTTCGTTTATTTCTCTCGTTTGCTAGCTAGTCGCCTGTGTTTGAATCGCTTATTTGTAAAAGAACGCACGTAAATTTTTGGTGAAAATGACTCATCGGTGGAAACCGTTTCTGTGACTGTAGACGCATCGTATGGTAATGAAAGAACTTCAGTCTAATGCTTAGAATCGTACGAACAAGCCTGGTCTTTTTCTCTTTTATTTATTTAACTTCTTAAGTCAGCCGACTTCCATCCCTTCATAAATAAACGAAAAAGTTCACCTTTCATGTACCCTATAATGAATAGAAACTGCATGCTGGAATTGTGCAGAAGTGCGTTTCTTCACTTGTATGCCGTAAGTCAAAAGGGAAAACCACAGACTTTGTTGTTGTTGTTGATGTTGTTGTTGTGGTCTTCAGTCCAGAGACTAGTTAGTGCAGCTGCCCATGCTACTCTATCCTGTGCAAGCTACTTCATCTCCCAGTACCTACTGCAACCTACATCGTTCTGCATCTGCTTACTATATTTATCTCTTGGTCCCCTCTACTGTTTTTACGCCACAGGCTTCCTACAAGTACTAAATTGGTGAACACTTGATACCTCAGATGGTGTTCTACCAACTGATTTCTTCTACTAAGGCTGTACCCCCGCCCCCCAAAAAAAGTGGTTCAAATGGCTCTGGGCACTATGGGGCTTAACATCTGAGGTCATCAGTCCCTTAGAAACTAACTAAGGACATCACACACATCCATGCCCGAGGCAGGATTCGCACCTGCGACCGTAGCAGTCGCGGGGTACCAGACTGAAGCGCCTAGAACCGTTCGGCCACACCGGCCGGCACAAAATTCAGTTCTCCCCAAATTATATTCAGTACCTTGTCTATAGTCACGTCATCTACGCATTTAAACTTCAGCCTTCTTCTGTAGCAACACATTTCAAAAACTTCTGTTGCCTTGCTGTCCATGTTCCACTTCGATACATCGCTGTACTCAATACATTCAGAAAGGACTTTCTGGCACTTAAATCTATACCCGATATTAACAAATTTCTCTTCTCCAGGAACTCTTTTCTTGCCATTGCCAGTCTCCATTTTATACCCTCTCCACTTCGATCATCAGTTATTTTGCTCCCTAAATAGCAAAACTCCTTTACTACTTTAAGTGTCTCATTTCCCAATCAAATTTCCTCAGCATCACCTGCTTTAATTCAACTAGATTCCATTATCCTCGTTTTGCTTTTGTTGATGTTCATCTTATATTCTCCTTCAAGCTACTGTCCATTCCGTTCAACTGCCCTTCCAAGTCCTTTGCTGTCTCTGACAAAATTCCAATGTCATCGCCAAATCTCAAAGTTTTTGTTTCTTCTCCATGGATTTTAATTCATACTCCAAACTTCTTTTGTTTCCTTTATTGTTTGCTCAATATACAGATTGGATAACATCGGGGATAGACTGCAACCCTGTCTCACTCCCTTCTCAACCACTGCTTCCCTTTCGTGTCCCTCGACTCTTATAACAGCCGTCTGTTTGCTGTGCAAATAGCATTTCGCTCCCTGTATTTTAACCCTCCCACCTTTAGAATTTGAAAGAGAATATTCCAGTCAACACCGTCAAAACCTTTCTCTAAGTCTACAAATGCTATAAACGTAGGTTTGCCTTTTCTAAATCTATCTTCTATGGTAAGTCGTAAGGTCAGTGTTCTCTCGTGTGTTCCTACATTTCTCCGGAATCCAAACTCATCTCCCCCGAAGTCTGCTTCTACTAGTTGTTCTGTTATTCTGTAAATGGTTCATTTTAGCAATTTGCAGCCTTGACTTGCTGACATCTTCAACTTTTATAGTCCTGTCTTCCTCAGCTGCGAGTAATATTACGGTATATTAATAATTTTTACTTATGGATCGTCTGCCAGCAACTGAATGAAACACAATTTTAGTGCCATACGCGTTTCGCGTTTATTTTCTGCAAGGCGTCTTCATTGGCTTGGAATATGTACTTACGTTTGCTATGTAATTTACATTTTGGTCACTGTACCTATAGGTTATAAACAGTTCTGACGCTTGGTATTTCCTATTAAGTAGTAATGTTTTGAACTGTACTTACAGGTTGCGTGGACGATTTCCTACATATTACGCTCCTGTTGCGTTTTTGGTGTTGTTGTTCTTCTTCTTATAAATGCGGATTTGCGGTTTTTTTTTCCACATTTCACAGCACTATGAACTGAACACTTGTTTCGATCCTATGTTTTGATTTCGTTGAAAAGATAACCACTAACTAAAGTTTCAAAATCATATATTGGTACAGGTATGTGGATGACATTATTTGTCTGGTAGATGAGGCAAGTGAAAAAATAAATAAACTCTGTTCGGAAATCAACAAAGCTCATCAGAACATAAAATCCACACTTGAAAAAGAAAAAGAAAAGAAAGTAAATTTTCTTGACATTACAATAAAAAAAAGAAAGAAAATGGCAAACATACATTTAACATCCTCTGAAAACCAATAGCCACAGACACAGTAACACATTCCACGTCTAACAATCCGCACAACCAGAAACTTGCAGCACTAAGCCATATGTTACATAGATTAAACAGAATCCCACTCAACAAGAGAAAGTATGAAAAAGAAATTGTTACAATGATAGAAATAGGTAGAAACAATGGGTATGACACACATGTAGTACACAGGCTCAGTCATAAAATAAAAACACAAATACAAAACAAACACAGCATTTCCAGAATACAAGAGAACCCACAAGCGTAAAACTTACACACTCGACAAACACACACAACGACAACACTACACAGAAAAGAACCAGATGGCACACCATGATCTACACACATAAACTACCACACAGAGTTACAAACATACTAAAGAAACAGGGCTTCCAAATAACGTAATAGTCTGGGCAAACCCTGCAATCACACCTAAGCCAACAAGCTATCAAGAGGGACAAATCCCAACAATCAGGAATATATAAAGTTGAATGTCAAAGTTGTGATGCAGTATACATAGGCATGACATGCAGGAATTTTAAAACACGATACAACGAACATATCAGATGTTGGAAGTACGAAACAAACCATTCCACATTTGCAGAACATTCAAAACACCAGAACCACCTTCCTACAAACATTGAAGAAGAAATGAAAATAATGAGAACAAACAACCATGACAAACATCTTGTGCAAATACAAGCAAACTTCCACATTCACAAACCTATCGCTGAAAACAAATATGTGATAAATGAACAAACACACATGAGCACAGGCGCTTCCGTCTGGAACCGCGTGACCGCTACGGTCGCAGGTTCGAACTCTGCCTCGGGCACGTATGTGTGTGATGTCCTTAGGTTAGTTAGGTATAAGTAGTTCTAAGTTGTAGGGGACTGATGACCTCAGCAGTTAAGTCCCATAGTGCTCAGAGCCATTTGAACAAAAAATCATCCCTTTCACACCTTCTGGACCCGCACACACACACACACACACACACACACACACACATATATATATAAGACGTGATACACAGTATATTGTAGGCTGTTTGTATGCGTGTCGATTTTTGTCTTATTATTTCTTTTATTAAGTGTAGTTTTGGTGTCGACACACACACACGCATACACAATCCACCACAGATACTTCAATAATTACACACCAAAATTTGGCAATAACATTCGATCTTTGGCAATAACATCTGACAATCAGCAACACAAACCAAAATATTGCATCAAAACAAGTGTTCAGTTCATAGTGCGGTGAAATGTTGGAAAAAACCGCAAATTCACATTGATAAGAAGAAGAACAACACCAAAAATGCAACAGGAGCGTAATATATAGGAAATCGTTCACGAAACCTATAAGTACAGTTCAAAACATTACTGCTTAATAGGAAATACCAACCACCAGAACTGTTTATAACCTATAGGTACAGTGACCAAAATGTAAATTAAATAGCAAAAGTATGTACATATTCCAGGCCAATGATACGCCTTGCAGAAAATAAACGCGAAACGCGTATAGCACTAAAATTGTGTTTCATTTAGTGCTGTCAGACGGTCCTTCAAGTCGCAGTTATCAGTATACCGTAAAGGTGACTTACTAAACTGACAGTCTTATTTTTCACACCTGTCGGCACGTACTTTCTCGTATTATTCTTCTTGAAGTCTGAGGGTATTTCGCCTGTCTCATTCATCTTGCTCACCAGATGGAAGAGTTTTCTCATGGCTGCCTCTCCCAAGGCTGTCACTAGCTCTAATGGAATGTTGTCTATTCCTGGGGCTTTGTTTCGACTTAGGTCTTTCAATGCTTCGTCAGATTCTGCAGACAGTATCATATCTCCCTTCTCTTCTTCCTGGACGTCCTCTTCCACTTCCATAATATTGCCCTCAAGTTCATCGCGCTTGTATAGACCCACTACATATTCCTTCCACTTTTCTGCTTTCCCTTAGCTTAGGACTGATTTCCCGTCTGACCTCTTGATATTTACACAGGTGGTTTTCTCCATAAGTCTCTTTAATTTTCCTGTAGACTGTATCTATCTTGCCCCTAGTGATATATGATTCTACACCCTTAAAAATGTTCAAATGTGTGTGTAATCTTATGGGACTTAACTGCTAAGCTCATGAGTCCCTAAGCTTACACACTACTTAACCTAATGTATCCTAAGGACAAACACACACACCCATGCCCGAGGGAGGACTCGAACCTCCGGCGGGATCAGCCGCACGGTCGATGATTGCAGCGCCTGAGACCGCTCGGGTAATCCCGCGCGGCTCTACACCCTTACATTTGTCCTCTAGCCATTCCTGCTTAGCCGTTTGGCACTTCCTCTCAATCTTATTTTTGAAACGTCTGTATTCCTTTTCGACCGCTTTATTTATTGCATTTTTATATTTTCTCTTTTCATCAATTAAATTCAATATCTATTCTGTTACCCAAGGATTTCTACTAGCCATCGTCTTTTTACCTCCTTCATCCTCTGCTGCCTTCACTATTTCATCTCTCAGATCTACCCATTCTTCTTCTACTGTATTCCTTTCCCCTGTTCTTGGCAATCGTTCGCAAATACTCCCCGGAAAGTCTCAACAACCTCTGGTTTTTTCAGTATCTCCAGGTCCCATCTCCTTAAATCCCCACCTTTTTACAGTTTCTTCAGTTTTAATCTGCAGTTCATGACCAATAAAGTTTTGCTCAAACTCCACATCTGCCCCTGTAAATGTCTTACAATTTAAAACCTGGTTCCTAAATCTCTGTCTTACCATTATATAATCTATCTTAAACCTTCTAGTATCTCAAGGGTTCTTCCATGTATACAACAGCTGGATAGCTGAAGAAAATGTTTAAATATTTTAAATTGTGACCCTGTATTGTAGGACAGCTCCAATATGCCCCTTCTTCCGATATGTATAGCTAGGCGAAGGGCTATCCAAAACACTTGATCCCTTATCTCTGTGATCCGTACATCTAGGGATATGACCCCCTGAAAAACCGCATTTCACACGCACCAACATATTAGTTCCGCACATTCTGGGGCACAGATCGATACCAGAGAAAATGACATTCATTACTCCACAGTAAGGTTGTATTTAGCACAAAAAAGGGTGCACAACACCCTAATAAAAATTTTTGATGAAGTAGCCACTAATATAAAGTGTGAAATGAAACTCAAAAAGTTTCTTTCTGACAACTCGTTCCGTTCCGTCGAAGAATTTCTATTGTTGTATTGTGTAATCCGTGCAGGGAAGGCATTAGTCTCAGGTGTATACTTAAAAAGAAACATTTGTAAATGGTCAGCAACACGCCATATTTACAAAATAAATTTGTGTTGTAAAGAGAAAGGGACTCGTCCCATAACATTACGGTGTATCGTGCAGATGCTCCTTGGAGCGTGAGACAAACTACCTAACTGCTTGTACATCTTTTACTCCTTTCGCCATCGCACAGATCACACTGTATGGGGTGCCCGGAGTACGGCTGACGTAGGCCTAATCTAATGAAAGATTTGGAGAGTCTGTGGGAAGCTCTGCGGCATCGAGACGGTGACTCGCAAGTCTTTGCGAGTTTATCGCCGCCGCTCACGTCATTGCGACCAGCAGCACGCCTCGATACGAGAGGGAGATCGAGATCTCTGAGACGGCCGTCGCCGAGTGCAGATGGCTGCGGCGATAGCAGCGCCTCTCTCTCGCGATGACTCGTCGCAGCCTCAAGAGCGGTGCTTGTGACAGCTGGTAATGCGCTCTCCAACACCGGTAATTAATTACCTCACGCTGCTCCACGACATCGATTAGTGACTGCGTTATCATGTGCTCAAGGTGACCCTAACTGCCGTGTTGACAAACATTCCAGAAGGCTTACGCACTGGTGAGCACCAGTGGCTAGACGGTCAACGAGAAAACTTACATTACTCAAGACTCAACCCATACACCTTCGTCTGTAGTTGTTTCTTTCTTTCTCTTTTTTTCAGTCACCAGTCTTCTACTGACTAGTTTGATACGGTCCGCCACGAATTCCTCTCCTGTGCTAACCTCTTCATCTCAGAGTAGCACTTGCGACCTACGTCCTCAATTATTTTCTGGATGTATTCCAGTATCTGTCATCCTCTACGGTTTCTGCGCTCTGCAGCTCCCTCTAGTTCCATGGACGTCATTCCCTGATGTTTTAAAAAATGTCCTAACATCCTGTCTCTTCTCCTTGTCAGAGTTTTCTGCATATTCCTTTCCTCTCCGACTCTGCGCAGACCCTCCTCATTGCTTGCCCTGTCAGTCCACCTTATTTTCAACATTAGTCTGTAGCACCACATCTCAAATGCTTCGATTCTCTTATGCTCCGGTTTTCACAAGTACATTGACGTGCTCCAAACGTACGTTATCAGAAATTTCTTCGTCAAGTTAAAGACTATGATACTAAAAGACTTCTCTTGGCCTGTAATGACTTTTTTGCCAGTGTTAGTCTGCTTTTGATGTCCTTCTTGCTCCGTCCGTCATTCGTTAGTTCGCTGCCTAGGTGGCGAATTCCTTAACGCCATCTACTTCATGACCATCAATCCTAACGCCACGTTTCTCACTGTTATCATTTCTGCAACTTCTCATTACTTTTGTCTTTCTTCGATTTACTCTCAATCTGTATTCTGTAGCCATTAGACTGTTCATTCCATTCATCATATCATGTAATTCTTCTTCACTTTCACTCAGTATAGCAATGATAGAAATAAACGAAAAATTCAAGAGTGGAATTAAAATTCAGTGTGAAAGGATTTCAGTAATACAGATTGAACAGTAGGGGCGAAACACTATATCCCTGTCTTACATTCTTTTTAATCCGAGCACCTCGTCCACTCTTATTATTCCCTCTTGGCTCCTGTACATATTGTACACACATCAAAAAAAAAGTTTTGCATCTTCCCGGTTCTCGGAACTCCTAAAGATAGACGTTGGCTGTGGATACTGTATCACAGAGTCCCTTTGACTGTTCAGAGATGTCACTAAACCCGCCCAAAGATGTAAACAACCGTGCATGAGCAGCGCCTATTAGTCGCAGTGGGTCCGACAACCGACCAGTTCCACAGATTCCACCAGGAAGGCGGCACACAGTTCGTGTTCGTGACTGTAAGCTTTCCCGACGTGAACTATTGAAGGTTTCTCGGGTCTCCAGCCAGGTGGTAGCGTTGATATCTCGCGACGTCTAGGGGAAGTGTCATACTACTCACAACCCGCCTTCTGGCAAAGTCAGCCTTGGCGTTGATATCAACGCTACCACCCGGCTAGAGACCCGAGAAACCTTCATCCACAGTTCGTGCTGTCTGTAGTTCAACCGTGCCTAGACGGTCAATACCGTGTTTCGATCGCGTCCGCATTGATACTTTGTGCCAGGAAGGGCTCTCGACAAGGGACGTGTTCAGGAGTCTCGGAGTGAACTAAATGGATGTTGACATCTTGGATATTCGGGAATCCAGCCGGATGTTCGCGTCGTTCTCGCACGATATTTCAACAGCGTACCTCGCTGTCTTCTTCAGGTGCTACCTGAGACTGGTCCTTGGGTCGATCGAGTCCAGTATTTATGCCTGGGAGGAGCTGGGCGTTCCCTAATCGGTCCGCGCCCAGTCGAGTGTTCCATCTGTGGTCCGCGCCCGCCAGACTCGGCTTCAACGGACCCCTCCAGTCGCGGATGTTCCGACTGCCGTCGGCGCCGGTTTTGGCCGTCCTCAACGGTTGTGGTTGTCATTTGAGGTGTGTCAGGCCCGATCTGAGATGTTAGGTACTCTATCTCATGACTGTTACTACGGTTTCCACTTCTGTTGCGTGCTGGGCGCTTCCTAATCGGTCCGCGCCGCGTCGTGTGTTCCATCTGAGGTCCGCGCCCGCCAGACGCGGCTACATTGTCCCTCTCTGGTGGCCGGTGTTCCCTCCGCCGTCCGCGCCCGGCCTGGCCGTCTTCTGAAGTCGAGTTCATGACCTGGGGTGTGTCAGATCTGGTCTCTAATGTCCAACACCTTGTCTCACAGCTGTTCCCTCGGTCTCCACTTATATTTCCTTCTGAATCCTGGAGCGTCCTGCGTTGAGTTTTCACAAGCTCAAGCGCAGGATTCCAGGCAGTGCTGATTTGGTATCCCGAGTCACGGTTGATTAGATTGTCTGTGACCTTAATCTCAATTGCTTCTTTAATGACACTGTCCCAATATCTTAAGGTCTGTGTCACAATCTTGGTGTCATTGTAATCCATTGAATGACCAAGTTCCAGACAATGCTCTGCTATGGCTGATTTAGTTGCCTGTCTGAGTCTGGTATGTCTCTGGTGTTCTTTACACCTGATGTCCACAGTTCTGGTGGTCTGGCCAATGTATGACATCCCACACTGGCATGGTATGTTGTAAATACCTGGCTTGCGTAGCCCCAGGTCATCTTTTACAGTCCCCAGCATAGCCCCAATTTTTGTGGGTGGGCAAAATATGCTCCTGATGTCATATTTCTGGAGAATCCTGCTGATCTTGGTAGAGATAGGTCCGGCATATGGCAAGTATGCCATCTTCTTTGCCTCTTCTGGTTCTTCTTCTGGATCCTTTGGCCGGTTGGCAGGTTGAAGTGCCTTCTGGATATCTCTAGAGGAGTACCCATTCCTGCTGAACACTGATTGTAAGTGTTCTATTTCTGTGGCCAGACTATCAGGATCTGACAGAGTTTGTGCTCTGTGGACCAGTGTTTTGAGCACTCCATTCTTCTGTGCCGGATGGTGGCAACTGCTGGCTTGAAGGTATAAGTCAGTGTGCGTAGGTTTGCGGTACACACTGTGTCCAAATGTGCCATCTCCCTTTCTCTTCACCAGAACATCCAAGAATGGAAGTATTCCATCCTTCTCCATTTCCATTGTGAACTTAATGTTCGGATGGCAAGAGTTCAGATGTAGCAGGAACTCATCTAACTTCCTTCTACCATGGGGCCAGATGACAAAGGTATCATCCACATACCTAAAAAAGCACTTGGGTTGATATCTGGCTGAAGAGAGTGCTTCCTCTTCAAACCTTTCCATAAATAGGTTGGCCACCACTGGTGATAGAGGGCTACCCATCGCCACCCCTTCTGTTTGTTCATAAAATTGACCCCCATATAGGAAGTACGTCGATGTCAGTACATGCCTGAACAGGTCAAGGAGAGCCCCATCGAACTTCTCTCCAATAAGCTCAAGTGACTCCTTCAGTGGTACACGTGTAAAGAGAGACACCACATCGAAACTAACCATGATGTCTGTGTCTGTGATGTGTTGCTGGCCCAGTCGATGTAGGAAATCCTCTGAGTTCCGGATGTGATGTGCACATTTACCCACATGTGGTGTCAACATCTTCTTCAGGTATTTCGCAGTAGGGTAAGTTGCTGCACCAATATTGCTGACAATAGGTCGTAGTGGAACCCCATCCTTGTGAATCTTGGGGAGTCCATAAAGTCTAGGGGGTGTTGGCGCTTTGAGACGCAGCTTCTTGATGACTTGTTCAGGCAGGCCTGTCTCCTTCAACAGAGCCCTGGTCTTTTTGTCCACTTTCTCTGTAGGGTCGCCGGCTATTGACCTGTATGCAGGATCCTCCAGAAGTTGTTGCACCTTTCTGTCATATTCTGTTTTTTGTAGGATGACTGTGGAGTTCCCCTTGTCTGCAGGCAACACCACAATGCTGTCATCCTCCCGGAGTCGCCTCAGTGCCACCCTTTCATCACCTGAGATGTTGGATTTGGGTGGCTTGGTCTTGGTGAGCGCCCTGCAGGTTTCTCTTCGGATCTCTTCGGCCACACTAGAAGGAAGCGTGATGGCCACTTGCTCAACTGCACTGACAAAGGCTGTGACAGGAACGTTTCTAGGGGTCACTGCGAAATTGAGGCCCTTGCTAAGTACTTTTAAGGTGGTCTCATCGAGCTTCTTGTCAGTTAGATTGACCACTGTGCGTGTGTCCACAGTCTGTTGCACCTTGTTGTTGAGGCGCTCAAACTTGGCTAGCTGGCGTGCCATTGACTTCTTGCTGGTGCATTCTGCTAGAGACCAGGAGGCACCATCAACCTGGTCCCAGTCTTGAGTGGTTAAGGAAGCTGCTATAGTTAGGTGAAGATACAGCAGTTCCCTGGATGTCAAATCCAATCGGTGGCGCAGGTCGCGCACTCTCTCTCTAACCAGAGCGAGACTAGCTCGGTGTTTGATCCTGTTTGCCGCTCTCGAGTTAATGTGATGCTTGATCCTGGCGAAAACTGGAACTACTTCACCCTCTCGGCATCTCAGCAGGAAACTGAGAGAACACAGCATCCTCCCTTTCCTTTGTCGAAGCTTGTCCAGCTTCTTGATGTTACGGTACATCTCCTCCCCGTAGAGTCTTCTGATGTAATTCTTCATGCTTTCCCGGCGATCTGTTGACATCTTGGATATTCGGGAATCCAGCCGGATGTTCGCGTCGTTCTCGCACGATATTTCAACAGCGTACCTCGCTGTCTTCTTCAGGTGCTACCTGAGACTGGTCCTTGGGTCGATCGAGTCCAGTATTTATGCCTGGGAGGAGCTGGGCGTTCCCTAATCGGTCCGCGCCCAGTCGAGTGTTCCATCTGTGGTCCGCGCCCGCCAGACTCGGCTTCAACGGACCCCTCCAGTCGCGGATGTTCCGACTGCCGTCGGCGCCGGTTTTGGCCGTCCTCAACGGTTGTGGTTGTCATTTGAGGTGTGTCAGGCCCGATCTGAGATGTTAGGTACTCTATCTCATGACTGTTACCACGGTTTCCACTTCTGTTGCGTGCTGGGCGCTTCCTAATCGGTCCGCGCCGCGTCGTGTGTTCCATCTGAGGTCCGCGCCCGCCAGACGCGGCTACATTGTCCCTCTCTGGTGGCCGGTGTTCCCTCCGCCGTCCGCGCCCGGCCTGGCCGTCTTCTGAAGTCGAGTTCATGACCTGGGGTGTGTCAGATCTGGTCTCTAATGTCCAACACCTTGTCTCACAGCTGTTCCCTCGGTCTCCACTTATATTTCCTTCTGAATCCTGGAGCGTCCTGCGTTGAGTTTTCACAAGCTCAAGCGCAGGATTCCAGGCAGTGCTGATTTGGTATCCCGAGTCACGGTTGATTAGATTGTCAGTGACCTTAATCTCAATTGCTTCTTTAATGACACTGTCCCAATATCTTGAGGTCTGTGTCACAATCTTGGTGTCATTGTAATCCATTGAATGACCAAGTTCCAGACAATGCTCTGCTATGGCTGATTTAGTTGCCTGTCTGAGTCTGGTATGTCTCTGGTGTTCTTTACACCTGATGTCCACAGTTCTGGTGGTCTGGCCAATGTATGACATTCCACACTGGCATGGTATGTTGTAAATACCTGGCTTGCGTAGCCCCAGGTCATCTTTTACAGTCCCCAGCATAGCCCCAATTTTTGTGGGTGGGCAAAATATGCTCCTGATGTCATATTTCTGGAGAATCCTGCTGATCTTGGTAGAGATAGGTCCGGCATATGGCAAGTATGCCATCTTCTTTGCCTCTTCTGGTTCTTCTTCTGGATCCTTTGGCCGGTTGGCAGGTTGAAGTGCCTTCTGGATATCTCTAGAGGAGTACCCATTCCTGCTGAACACTGATTGTAAGTGTTCTATTTCTGTGGCCAGACTATCAGGATCTGACAGAGTTTGTGCTCTGTGGACCAGTGTTTTGAGCACTCCATTCTTCTGTGCCGGATGGTGGCAACTGCTGGCTTGAAGGTATAAGTCAGTGTGCGTAGGTTTGCGGTACACACTGTGTCCAAATGTGCCATCTCCCTTTCTCTTCACCAGAACATCCAAGAATGGAAGTATTCCATCCTTCTCCATTTCCATTGTGAACTTAATGTTCGGATGGCAAGAGTTCAGATGTAGCAGGAACTCATCTAACTTCCTTCTACCATGGGGCCAGATGACAAAGGTATCATCCACATACCTAAAAAAGCACTTGGGTTGATATCTGGCTGAAGAGAGTGCTTCCTCTTCAAACCTTTCCATAAATAGGTTGGCCACCACTGGTGATAGAGGGCTACCCATCGCCACCCCTTCTGTTTGTTCATAAAATTGACCCCCATATAGGAAGTACGTCGATGTCAGTACATGCCTGAACAGGTCAAGGAGAGCCCCATCGAACTTCTCTCCAATAAGCTCAAGTGACTCCTTCAGTGGTACACGTGTAAAGAGAGACACCACATCGAAACTAACCATGATGTCTGTGTCTGTGATGTGTTGCTGGCCCAGTCGATGTAGGAAATCCTCTGAGTTCCGGATGTGATGTGCACATTTACCCACATGTGGTGTCAACATCTTCTTCAGGTATTTCGCAGTAGGGTAAGTTGCTGCACCAATATTGCTGACAATAGGTCGCAGTGGAACCCCATCCTTGTGAATCTTGGGGAGTCCATAAAGTCTAGGGGGTGTTGGCGCTTTGAGACGCAGCTTCTTGATGACTTGTTCAGGCAGGCCTGTCTCCTTCAACAGAGCCCT
This sequence comes from Schistocerca gregaria, assembly GCF_023897955.1. NCBI lineage: Eukaryota > Metazoa > Arthropoda > Insecta > Orthoptera > Acrididae > Schistocerca > Schistocerca gregaria. The sequence continues at coordinate 93,042,042 of NC_064929.1, read as the reverse complement.
GGTCTTTTTGTACACTTTCTCTGTAGGGTCGCCGGCTATTGACCTGTATGCAGGATCCTCCAGAAGTTGTTGCACCTTTCTGTCATATTCTGTTTTTTGTAGGATGACTGTGGAGTTCCCCTTGTCTGCAGGCAACACCACAATGCTGTCATCCTCCCGGAGTCGCCTCAGTGCCACCCTTTCATCACCTGAGATGTTGGATTTGGGTGGCTTGGTCTTGGTGAGCGCCCTGCAGGTTTCTCTTCGGATCTCTTCGGCCACACTAGAAGGAAGCGTGATGGCCACTTGCTCAACTGCACTGACAAAGGCTGTGACAGGAACGTTTCTAGGGGTCACTGCGAAATTGAGGCCCTTGCTAAGTACTTTTAAGGTGGTCTCATCGAGCTTCTTGTCAGTTAGATTGACCACTGTGCGTGTGTCCACAGTCTGTTGCACCTTGTTGTTGAGGCGCTCAAACTTGGCTAGCTGGCGTGCCATTGACTTCTTGCTGGTGCATTCTGCTAGAGACCAGGAGGCACCATCAACCTGGTCCCAGTCTTGAGTGGTTAAGGAAGCTGCTATAGTTAGGTGAAGATACAGCAGTTCCCTGGATGTCAAATCCAATCGGTGGCGCAGGTCGCGCACTCTCTCTCTAACCAGAGCGAGACTAGCTCGGTGTTTGATCCTGTTTGCCGCTCTCGAGTTAATGTGATGCTTGATCCTGGCGAAAACTGGAACTACTTCACCCTCTCGGCATCTCAGCAGGAAACTGAGAGAACACAGCATCCTCCCTTTCCTTTGTCGAAGCTTGTCCAGCTTCTTGATGTTACGGTACATCTCCTCCCCGTAGAGTCTTCTGATGTAATTCTTCATGCTTTCCCGGCGATCTGTTGACATCTTGGATATTCGGGAATCCAGCCGGATGTTCGCGTCGTTCTCGCACGATATTTCAACAGCGTACCTCGCTGTCTTCTTCAGGTGCTACCTGAGACTGGTCCTTGGGTCGATCGAGTCCAGTATTTATGCCTGGGAGGAGCTGGGCGTTCCCTAATCGGTCCGCGCCCAGTCGAGTGTTCCATCTGTGGTCCGCGCCCGCCAGACTCGGCTTCAACGGACCCCTCCAGTCGCGGATGTTCCGACTGCCGTCGGCGCCGGTTTTGGCCGTCCTCAACGGTTGTGGTTGTCATTTGAGGTGTGTCAGGCCCGATCTGAGATGTTAGGTACTCTATCTCATGACTGTTACTACGGTTTCCACTTCTGTTGCGTGCTGGGCGCTTCCTAATCGGTCCGCGCCGCGTCGTGTGTTCCATCTGAGGTCCGCGCCCGCCAGACGCGGCTACATTGTCCCTCTCTGGTGGCCGGTGTTCCCTCCGCCGTCCGCGCCCGGCCTGGCCGTCTTCTGAAGTCGAGTTCATGACCTGGGGTGTGTCAGATCTGGTCTCTAATGTCCAACACCTTGTCTCACAGCTGTTCCCTCGGTCTCCACTTATATTTCCTTCTGAATCCTGGAGCGTCCTGCGTTGAGTTTTCACAAGCTCAAGCGCAGGATTCCAGGCAGTGCTGATTTGGTATCCCGAGTCACGGTTGATTAGATTGTCTGTGACCTTAATCTCAATTGCTTCTTTAATGACACTGTCCCAATATCTTGAGGTCTGTGTCACAATCTTGGTGTCATTGTAATCCATTGAATGACCAAGTTCCAGACAATGCTCTGCTATGGCTGATTTAGTTGCCTGTCTGAGTCTGGTATGTCTCTGGTGTTCTTTACACCTGATGTCCACAGTTCTGGTGGTCTGGCCAATGTATGACATCCCACACTGGCATGGTATGTTGTAAATACCTGGCTTGCGTAGCCCCAGGTCATCTTTTACAGTCCCCAGCATAGCCCCAATTTTTGTGGGTGGGCAAAATATGCTCCTGATGTCATATTTCTGGAGAATCCTGCTGATCTTGGTAGAGATAGGTCCGGCATATGGCAAGTATGCCATCTTCTTTGCCTCTTCTGGTTCTTCTTCTGGATCCTTTGGCCGGTTGGCAGGTTGAAGTGCCTTCTGGATATCTCTAGAGGAGTACCCATTCCTGCTGAACACTGATTGTAAGTGTTCTATTTCTGTGGCCAGACTATCAGGATCTGACAGAGTTTGTGCTCTGTGGACCAGTGTTTTGAGCACTCCATTCTTCTGTGCCGGATGGTGGCAACTGCTGGCTTGAAGGTATAAGTCAGTGTGCGTAGGTTTGCGGTACACACTGTGTCCAAATGTGCCATCTCCCTTTCTCTTCACCAGAACATCCAAGAATGGAAGTATTCCATCCTTCTCCATTTCCATTGTGAACTTAATGTTCGGATGGCAAGAGTTCAGATGTAGCAGGAACTCATCTAACTTCCTTCTACCATGGGGCCAGATGACAAAGGTATCATCCACATACCTAAAAAAGCACTTGGGTTGATATCTGGCTGAAGAGAGTGCTTCCTCTTCAAACCTTTCCATAAATAGGTTGGCCACCACTGGTGATAGAGGGCTACCCATCGCCACCCCTTCTGTTTGTTCATAAAATTGACCCCCATATAGGAAGTACGTCGATGTCAGTACATGCCTGAACAGGTCAAGGAGAGCCCCATCGAACTTCTCTCCAATAAGCTCAAGTGACTCCTTCAGTGGTACACGTGTAAAGAGAGACACCACATCGAAACTAACCATGATGTCTGTGTCTGTGATGTGTTGCTGGCCCAGTCGATGTAGGAAATCCTCTGAGTTCCGGATGTGATGTGCACATTTACCCACATGTGGTGTCAACATCTTCTTCAGGTATTTCGCAGTAGGGTAAGTTGCTGCACCAATATTGCTGACAATAGGTCGCAGTGGAACCCCATCCTTGTGAATCTTGGGGAGTCCATAAAGTCTAGGGGGTGTTGGCGCTTTGAGACGCAGCTTCTTGATGACTTGTTCAGGCAGGCCTGTCTCCTTCAACAGAGCCCTGGTCTTTTTGTCCACTTTCTCTGTAGGGTCGCCGGCTATTGACCTGTATGCAGGATCCTCCAGAAGTTGTTGCACCTTTCTGTCATATTCTGTTTTTTGTAGGATGACTGTGGAGTTCCCCTTGTCTGCAGGCAACACCACAATGCTGTCATCCTCCCGGAGTCGCCTCAGTGCCACCCTTTCATCACCTGAGATGTTGGATTTGGGTGGCTTGGTCTTGGTGAGCGCCCTGCAGGTTTCTCTTCGGATCTCTTCGGCCACACTAGAAGGAAGCGTGATGGCCACTTGCTCAACTGCACTGACAAAGGCTGTGACAGGAACGTTTCTAGGGGTCACTGCGAAATTGAGGCCCTTGCTAAGTACTTTTAAGGTGGTCTCATCGAGCTTCTTGTCAGTTAGATTGACCACTGTGCGTGTGTCCACAGTCTGTTGCACCTTGTTGTTGAGGCGCTCAAACTTGGCTAGCTGGTGTGCCATTGACTTCTTGCTGGTGCATTCTGCTAGAGACCAGGAGGCACCATCAACCTGGTCCCAGTCTTGAGTGGTTAAGGAAGCTGCTATAGTTAGGTGAAGATACAGCAGTTCCCTGGATGTCAAATCCAATCGGTGGCGCAGGTCGCGCACTCTCTCTCTAACCAGAGCGAGACTAGCTCGGTGTTTGATCCTGTTTGCCGCTCTCGAGTTAATGTGATGCTTGATCCTGGCGAAAACTGGAACTACTTCACCCTCTCGGCATCTCAGCAGGAAACTGAGAGAACACAGCATCCTCCCTTTCCTTTGTCGAAGCTTGTCCAGCTTCTTGATGTTACGGTACATCTCCTCCCCGTAGAGTCTTCTGATGTAATTCTTCATGCTTTCCCGGCGATCTGTTGACATCTTGGATATTCGGGAATCCAGCCGGATGTTCGCGTCGTTCTCGCACGATATTTCAACAGCGTACCTCGCTGTCTTCTTCAGGTGCTACCTGAGACTGGTCCTTGGGTCGATCGAGTCCAGTATTTATGCCTGGGAGGAGCTGGGCGTTCCCTAATCGGTCCGCGCCCAGTCGAGTGTTCCATCTGTGGTCCGCGCCCGCCAGACTCGGCTTCAACGGACCCCTCCAGTCGCGGATGTTCCGACTGCCGTCGGCGCCGGTTTTGGCCGTCCTCAACGGTTGTGGTTGTCATTTGAGGTGTGTCAGGCCCGATCTGAGATGTTAGGTACTCTATCTCATGACTGTTACTACGGTTTCCACTTCTGTGTGGGACAATGTAGCCGCGTCTGGCGGGCGCGGACCTCAGATGGAACACACGACGCGGCGCGGACCGATTAGGAAGCGCCCAGCACGCAACAGAAGTGGAAACCGTGGTAACAGTCATGAGATAGAGTACCTAACATCTCAGATCGGGCCTGACACACCTCAAATGACAACCACAACCGTTGAGGACGGCCAAAACCGGCGCCGACGGCAGTCGGAACATCCGCGACTGGAGGGGTCCGTTGAAGCCGAGTCTGGCGGGCGCGGACCACAGATGGAACACTCGACTGGGCGCGGACCGATTAGGGAACGCCCAGCTCCTCCCAGGCATAAATACTGGACTCGATCGACCCAAGGACCAGTCTCAGGTAGCACCTGAAGAAGACAGCGAGGTACGCTGTTGAAATATCGTGCGAGAACGACGCGAACATCCGGCTGGATTCCCGAATATCCAAGATGTCAACAGATCGCCGGGAAAGCATGAAGAATTACATCAGAAGACTCTACGGGGAGGAGATGTACCGTAACATCAAGAAGCTGGACGAGCTTCGACAAAGGAAAGGGAGGATGCTGTGTTCTCTCAGTTTCCTGCTGAGATGCCGAGAGGGTGAAGTAGTTCCAGTTTTCGCCAGGATCAAGCATCACATTAACTCGAGAGCGGCAAACAGGATCAAACACCGAGCTAGTCTCGCTCTGGTTAGAGAGAGAGTGCGCGACCTGCGCCACCGATTGGATTTGACATCCAGGGAACTGCTGTATCTTCACCTAACTATAGCAGCTTCCTTAACCACTCAAGACTGGGACCAGGTTGATGGTGCCTCCTGGTCTCTAGCAGAATGCACCAGCAAGAAGTCAATGGCACGCCAGCTAGCCAAGTTTGAGCGCCTCAACAACAAGGTGCAACAGACTGTGGACACACGCACAGTGGTCAATCTAACTGACAAGAAGCTCGATGAGACCACCTTAAAAGTACTTAGCAAGGGCCTCAATTTCGCAGTGACCCCTAGAAACGTTCCTGTCACAGCCTTTGTCAGTGCAGTTGAGCAAGTGGCCATCACGCTTCCTTCTAGTGTGGCCGAAGAGATCCGAAGAGAAACCTGCAGGGCGCTCACCAAGACCAAGCCACCCAAATCCAACATCTCAGGTGATGAAAGGGTGGCACTGAGGCGACTCCGGGAGGATGACAGCATTGTGGTGTTGCCTGCAGACAAGGGGAACTCCACAGTCATCCTACAAAAAACAGAATATGACAGAAAGGTGCAACAACTTCTGGAGGATCCTGCATACAGGTCAATAGCCGGCGACCCTACAGAGAAAGTGGACAAAAAGACCAGGGCTCTGTTGAAGGAGACAGGCCTGCCTGAACAAGTCATCAAGAAGCTGCGTCTCAAAGCGCCAACACCCCCTAGACTTTATGGACTCCCCAAGATTCACAAGGATGGGGTTCCACTGCGACCTATTGTCAGCAATATTGGTGCAGCAACTTACCCTACTGCGAAATACCTGAAGAAGATGTTGACACCACATGTGGGTAAATGTGCACATCACATCCGGAACTCAGAGGATTTCCTACATCGACTGGGCCAGCAACACATCACAGACACAGACATCATGGTTAGTTTCGATGTGGTGTCTCTCTTTACACGTGTACCACTGAAGGAGTCACTTGAGCTTATTGGAGAGAAGTTCGATGGGGCTCTCCTTGACCTGTTCAGGCATGTACTGACATCGACGTACTTCCTATATGGGGGTCAATTTTATGAACAAACAGAAGGGGTGGCGATGGGTAGCCCTCTATCACCAGTGGTGGCCAACCTATTTATGGAAAGGTTTGAAGAGGAAGCACTCTCTTCAGCCAGATATCAACCCAAGTGCTTTTTTAGGTATGTGGATGATACCTTTGTCATCTGGCCCCATGGTAGAAGGAAGTTAGATGAGTTCCTGCTACATCTGAACTCTTGCCATCCGAACATTAAGTTCACAATGGAAATGGAGAAGGATGGAATACTTCCATTCTTGGATGTTCTAGTGAAGAGAAAGGGAGATGGCACATTTGGACACAGTGTGTACCGCAAACCTACGCACACTGACTTATACCTTCAAGCCAGCAGTTGCCACCATCCGGCACAGAAGAATGGAGTGCTCAAAACACTGGTCCACAGAGCACAAACTCTGTCAGATCCTGATAGTCTGGCCACAGAAATAGAACACTTACAATCAGTGTTCAGCAGGAATGGGTACTCCTCTAGAGATATCCAGAAGGCACTTCAACCTGCCAACCGGCCAAAGGATCCAGAAGAAGAACCAGAAGAGGCAAAGAAGATGGCATACTTGCCATATGCCGGACCTATCTCTACCAAGATCAGCAGGATTCTCCAGAAATATGACATCAGGAGCATATTTTGCCCACCCACAAAAATTGGGGCTATGCTGGGGACTGTAAAAGATGACCTGGGGCTACGCAAGCCAGGTATTTACAACATACCATGCCAGTGTGGGATGTCATACATTGGCCAGACCACCAGAACTGTGGACATCAGGTGTAAAGAACACCAGAGACATACCAGACTCAGACAGGCAACTAAATCAGCCATAGCAGAGCATTGTCTGGAACTTGGTCATTCAATGGATTACAATGACACCAAGATTGTGACACAGACCTCAAGATATTGGGACAGTGTCATTAAAGAAGCAATTGAGATTAAGGTCACAGACAATCTAATCAACCGTGACTCGGGATACCAAATCAGCACTGCCTGGAATCCTGCGCTTGAGCTTGTGAAAACTCAACGCAGGACGCTCCAGGATTCAGAAGGAAATATAAGTGGAGACCGAGGGAACAGCTGTGAGACAAGGTGTTGGACATTAGAGACCAGATCTGACACACCCCAGGTCATGAACTCGACTTCAGAAGACGGCCAGGCCGGGCGCGGACGGCGGAGGGAACACCGGCCACCAGAGAGGGACAATGTAGCCGCGTCTGGCGGGCGCGGACCTCAGATGGAACACACGACGCGGCGCGGACCGATTAGGAAGCGCCCAGCACGCAACAGAAGTGGAAACCGTAGTAACAGTCATGAGATAGAGTACCTAACATCTCAGATCGGGCCTGACACACCTCAAATGACAACCACAACCGTTGAGGACGGCCAAAACCGGCGCCGACGGCAGTCGGAACATCCGCGACTGGAGGGGTCCGTTGAAGCCGAGTCTGGCGGGCGCGGACCACAGATGGAACACTCGACTGGGCGCGGACCGATTAGGGAACGCCCAGCTCCTCCCAGGCATAAATACTGGACTCGATCGACCCAAGGACCAGTCTCAGGTAGCACCTGAAGAAGACAGCGAGGTACGCTGTTGAAATATCGTGCGAGAACGACGCGAACATCCGGCTGGATTCCCGAATATCCAAGATGTCAACAGATCGCCGGGAAAGCATGAAGAATTACATCAGAAGACTCTACGGGGAGGAGATGTACCGTAACATCAAGAAGCTGGACGAGCTTCGACAAAGGAAAGGGAGGATGCTGTGTTCTCTCAGTTTCCTGCTGAGATGCCGAGAGGGTGAAGTAGTTCCAGTTTTCGCCAGGATCAAGCATCACATTAACTCGAGAGCGGCAAACAGGATCAAACACCGAGCTAGTCTCGCTCTGGTTAGAGAGAGAGTGCGCGACCTGCGCCACCGATTGGATTTGACATCCAGGGAACTGCTGTATCTTCACCTAACTATAGCAGCTTCCTTAACCACTCAAGACTGGGACCAGGTTGATGGTGCCTCCTGGTCTCTAGCAGAATGCACCAGCAAGAAGTCAATGGCACGCCAGCTAGCCAAGTTTGAGCGCCTCAACAACAAGGTGCAACAGACTGTGGACACACGCACAGTGGTCAATCTAACTGACAAGAAGCTCGATGAGACCACCTTAAAAGTACTTAGCAAGGGCCTCAATTTCGCAGTGACCCCTAGAAACGTTCCTGTCACAGCCTTTGTCAGTGCAGTTGAGCAAGTGGCCATCACGCTTCCTTCTAGTGTGGCCGAAGAGATCCGAAGAGAAACCTGCAGGGCGCTCACCAAGACCAAGCCACCCAAATCCAACATCTCAGGTGATGAAAGGGTGGCACTGAGGCGACTCCGGGAGGATGACAGCATTGTGGTGTTGCCTGCAGACAAGGGGAACTCCACAGTCATCCTACAAAAAACAGAATATGACAGAAAGGTGCAACAACTTCTGGAGGATCCTGCATACAGGTCAATAGCCGGCGACCCTACAGAGAAAGTGGACAAAAAGACCAGGGCTCTGTTGAAGGAGACAGGCCTGCCTGAACAAGTCATCAAGAAGCTGCGTCTCAAAGCGCCAACACCCCCTAGACTTTATGGACTCCCCAAGATTCACAAGGATGGGGTTCCACTGCGACCTATTGTCAGCAATATTGGTGCAGCAACTTACCCTACTGCGAAATACCTGAAGAAGATGTTGACACCACATGTGGGTAAATGTGCACATCACATCCGGAACTCAGAGGATTTCCTACATCGACTGGGCCAGCAACACATCACAGACACAGACATCATGGTTAGTTTCGATGTGGTGTCTCTCTTTACACGTGTACCACTGAAGGAGTCACTTGAGCTTATTGGAGAGAAGTTCGATGGGGCTCTCCTTGACCTGTTCAGGCATGTACTGACATCGACGTACTTCCTATATGGGGGTCAATTTTATGAACAAACAGAAGGGGTGGCGATGGGTAGCCCTCTATCACCAGTGGTGGCCAACCTATTTATGGAAAGGTTTGAAGAGGAAGCACTCTCTTCAGCCAGATATCAACCCAAGTGCTTTTTTAGGTATGTGGATGATACCTTTGTCATCTGGCCCCATGGTAGAAGGAAGTTAGATGAGTTCCTGCTACATCTGAACTCTTGCCATCCGAACATTAAGTTCACAATGGAAATGGAGAAGGATGGAATACTTCCATTCTTGGATGTTCTGGTGAAGAGAAAGGGAGATGGCACATTTGGACACAGTGTGTACCGCAAACCTACGCACACTGACTTATACCTTCAAGCCAGCAGTTGCCACCATCCGGCACAGAAGAATGGAGTGCTCAAAACACTGGTCCACAGAGCACAAACTCTGTCAGATCCTGATAGTCTGGCCACAGAAATAGAACACTTACAATCAGTGTTCAGCAGGAATGGGTACTCCTCTAGAGATATCCAGAAGGCACTTCAACCTGCCAACTGGCCAAAGGATCCAGAAGAAGAACCAGAAGAGGCAAAGAAGATGGCATACTTGCCATATGCCGGACCTATCTCTACCAAGATCAGCAGGATTCTCCAGAAATATGACATCAGGAGCATATTTTGCCCACCCACAAAAATTGGGGCTATGCTGGGGACTGTAAAAGATGACCTGGGGCTACGCAAGCCAGGTATTTACAACATACCATGCCAGTGTGGGATGTCATACATTGGCCAGACCACCAGAACTGTGGACATCAGGTGTAAAGAACACCAGAGACATACCAGACTCAGACAGGCAACTAAATCAGCCATAGCAGAGCATTGTCTGGAACTTGGTCATTCAATGGATTACAATGACACCAAGATTGTGACACAGACCTCAAGATATTGGGACAGTGTCATTAAAGAAGCAATTGAGATTAAGGTCACAGACAATCTAATCAACCGTGACTCGGGATACCAAATCAGCACTGCCTGGAATCCTGCGCTTGAGCTTGTGAAAACTCAACGCAGGACGCTCCAGGATTCAGAAGGAAATATAAGTGGAGACCGAGGGAACAGCTGTGAGACAAGGTGTTGGACATTAGAGACCAGATCTGACACACCCCAGGTCATGAACTCGACTTCAGAAGACGGCCAGGCCGGGCGCGGACGGCGGAGGGAACACCGGCCACCAGAGAGGGACAATGTAGCCGCGTCTGGCGGGCGCGGACCTCAGATGGAACACACGACGCGGCGCGGACCGATTAGGAAGCGCCCAGCACGCAACAGAAGTGGAAACCGTAGTAACAGTCATGAGATAGAGTACCTAACATCTCAGATCGGGCCTGACACACCTCAAATGACAACCACAACCGTTGAGGACGGCCAAAACCGGCGCCGACGGCAGTCGGAACATCCGCGACTGGAGGGGTCCGTTGAAGCCGAGTCTGGCGGGCGCGGACCACAGATGGAACACTCGACTGGGCGCGGACCGATTAGGGAACGCCCAGCTCCTCCCAGGCATAAATACTGGACTCGATCGACCCAAGGACCAGTCTCAGGTAGCACCTGAAGAAGACAGCGAGGTACGCTGTTGAAATATCGTGCGAGAACGACGCGAACATCCGGCTGGATTCCCGAATATCCAAGATGTCAACAGATCGCCGGGAAAGCATGAAGAATTAAATGGATGTTGTTCGAGGGAGATTCAGAGAGATAGTAACTGTCGATGACATGCCCCGCTCAGCCCGCCCTAGGGCTACTACTGCAGTGGATGACCGCTACCTACAGATTATGACTCGGAGGAACACTGACAGCAACGCCACCATGTTGAATAATGCTTTTCTTGTAGCCACAGGTCGTCGTGTTACGACTCAAACTGTCCCCAATAGGCCGCACGATGCGCAACTCCACTCCCGCCGTCCATGGCGAGGTCCATCGTTGCAACCACGACACCGTGCAGCGCGCCCAACAACATGCCGAGTGGACAGCTCAGGATTGGCATCACGTTCTCTTCCCGAACGAGTTTCGCATATGCCTTCAACCAGACAATAGTCGGAGACGTGTTTGGAGGCAACCCGGTCAGACTGAACGCCTTAGACACACTGTCCAGCGAATGCAGCAAGGTGGAGCTTCCCTGCTGTTTTGGGGTGGCATTATGTGGGGCCGACGTACGCCGCTGGTGGTCACGGAAAGCGTCGTAAAGGCTGTGCGATACGTGAATGCCATCCTCCGATCGATAGTGCAACCGTATCGGCAGCATATTTGTGAGGCATTCGTGTTCATGGACGAAAGTTCGCGCCCCCACCGTGCACATCTTGTGAATAACTTCCTTCAGAATAACGACATCGTTCGACTAGAATGGCCAGCATGTTCTCCAGTCAATAAACCCCATCGAAAATGCCTGGGATAGATTAAAAATGGCTGTTTGTGGACAACCAGGGATCTACGCCGAGTCGTCGTTGAGGAGTGGGACAATCTGGACCAAAAGTGCCTTGATGAACTCGTGGATAGTATGCCATGACGAATAAAGGCAAGAATCAATGCTAGAGGACCGGCTACTGGATATTTGAGGTACCAGTGTGTACAGAAATCTGGACCATCACCTCTGAATGTCACGCTGTATGGTGGTGCAACATGCAATGTGTGCTTTTTCCGAAGGAAAAAGCTTTCATTGTCACAATAATTTTACAAGAATCTTACAAAAGCGATAAAAAATATGCTGACAGTAATCGAGTGAAACTAGGCTATTGGGTGTGACAAAACCTCTTACATCAGAATGTTTCTTATTACCGTTACTGTATTACCTGTACATTCTAGCAGTAGTACGAACTTTGATTTTTATGTCTCTATATGAATACAGAGTAACAATAAATTTCTAGCAATGTGAAAGCAGGGTACTAAGTCCCATTACAAACGCACCCACGTGTTCCGATCTCGAACGGCCTTTGCCAACCTACTTTTTAATACAAACATTAAGTGTCCAAATTACTTTTTATGTGCGCCGTGCCACTTACTGTCAGCTGAATATCTCTTCTTGTCTTATTCGTTTTTAGGCCTTTTTTCCGTCAGTTGCAGGCATATAAATTTTACATGTTTTTTAAACAAAGTGGTAAGAGAAGAGAAACCGTATTGTTATAGTGATCACTGGAAATACTTTAGAATAAAGCTAAACGTGTGTGGTCGTAATAAAACTTTCAAAAGGCGGTATTTAACCTACAGACTTGAATCTGACTGTCTATAAATGAAATTTAATACAAAGAATGCCTATCACTAATGTGCAGAATGGCTTCCTCGTCTGTCAGTCACAACACACTGGAGTATTGTCACTTACAGGAACTGTGCCTTGTTCGAGAAATTCGTCTACTGAACTATATGAACAGAATATTGCAGAAGAATATTGTCTCCTAGTTCTATCTCACATAGCTGTTGAGGCTCTACAACTGAGATAACTCAGCTCATCTCTCCCCTGTCTCGCAAGAAAATGGCGTGTTGCCCTGCATGATCTGAAATAATCCACCGCGCAGCTGACTGACTTACCGTGCAAAATGATGGGCTGCGCAGAGAGTTGCCGCTCCTTTCGCAAAGCTGGTCGCAGGTGATGGTGACTTTAATTTGATTCCGAAGACGAAGGAACCACTTCGTGGTATTCGCTTCAGAACTGTGCCAGAGATTCCAGGGGCAGTAGACCGCTCCATTCGCACCATCAACGGAATAGGCTCTGCTAACGGCATACTACAGTGTAGTGCAGTGTACAATTGTTGGTAGTTGTCTTTATGCGAATACCTGCGTCATTGTACAAGAAGAAAAAAATTCATCATGTTACCCTCCATTCAGAGGCACGCAGCGAGTGTTATATTGCCTCGTAAATAATAGATTTCAGCTATCAGTCGTCCTTTTGAAATTTTATTGTCAGATCTAAATTTCAGCTAGAAACTAGCCATTCTCAATGCACTATCATTTTTGATTGATGCATGTAATGCCTGTTGGTCGGGCTTCATCCACAGTTAATTGAATACTCATTGAAAAAATTTATAAGCTTAATTTGCTCATAGTTTACTTATTTAAATGTTTCTCCACTTTCGCTAATGTCTATTGACCTATTTACAGACAACTACACAGGTTGGGGTAATATCGGACAGTGCCGCGCACTTACAAAAGGAGGCTTGGTGGTCTTCCGAGGCGTAATTATGATCCTGAAAATCTTGAAAAGGCGGTTGCTGCTGTAAGATCAGGAAAACTATCGTACAACAAATTTAATGTACCACGTTCAACGTTAGACAATAAACTTAATAATGCAAAACCTCTAGTGATTAGAAGGCCTGTGTTAAGTACCTTTGAAGAGAATGCACTTGTTCATGGTATTTTAAAGGCTGCCCATGGGGGTTTTCCTTTTACCTCTGATGATATTAGGTACACAGTGGAAGGATATCTTGATAAATGTGGACGAAGGGAAAAAGGCTTTTCTTGTAACATGCCAGTCACTGTGTGCTCGCGTTCATTCTTACAGCGTCACTCAGCCATATTAAGCGTCCGCATATCTGAGAACATTAAAAGGCAACGTGCTGAAGTGAGTGATGAGGCAGTGAAATCATATTTCCAGAATGTTGGTGAAAAAATGGAAAATATCGATGCCATGTAATCAATTATGACGACATCCATCTGTGTGACGACACTGGGTCGAAGCATGTGGTAGCTAGAAGGGGAGCAAAACATCCGGAAAGGATCGTAGATCCTACCAAGAGTAGGCTATTCCAGTAATGATGGCTGCCACTGGGAATGGAAAGCTATTACCTCATTACGTGGTCTGCAAATCGGAGCATTTATGGGACACCTGGCAAGGAGGGGGTTCCAAAGGCACCCGCTATAACCGCAATAAAAGTGGATGGTTTGATGTGTCTACGTATTACTGCTGCGCTGCCTTACCTGAAGTCAATGGATGGGGAGAAAGTAATGATAGGAGGCAACCTTTCAAGTCACATTTTGCTGCGAGTAATTGAAGAATATGAAAAGAATAAAATTTGGGGCAATATCGAAAGATGCTTTCCCCTCACTTTTGTAGGAAACGCGTAAAAAAAGTGTCAGCAACTGAGAAACACAAATAAAAGTGCATACGTTGGAGTGGGATTAGTTCCATTTGACCCTGAAAGACCTCTAAAAATTTCCTGATGGAGATAATTCTCAAAACAATTCTTTAGAAGCCTTGGAGATATGCTATGGAATGAAAAATAACGCAAGCGTCCAAGGAGAGCGAAAATTAGATGTTTCCCCAGGAAAACCCATTTTAGGCATCGATATAAAAAAGAGAGATAATGCTGACTCAGTGTCAGAATTGCTTGTGAATATTGATTCAGTACCTTCGGGTGACGAAAGCTGCAGAGCAGGGGAAGCTGAGACTACTGCTCTTGTGGATTATCCACACATGATTGGGAGGGAGGGGGAACAGCGAAATGGGCGGTTTGTCGGAAGTGGGCGCAAAAGGAGCGGCAGCCAGTTTTCTGCGTCCATGTCGAGGCAGCAAACCTGTGTTTATTTTTCCTGCCATTCCAGACGGTGATACTGTAAACAAAGGCCAAACTGTAAGAGTGTTGCCGACTTCAAGAGAATAAAAGGATAAGTTTTCTTACGCTGACAACATATTGTATATTATTATTAATTTGTTGTATGAGTAGATTGTCTTTATTAATGAAATATTTTGTAAATATGTGTGATAACGTTTTCTAAATATGTGTTAAATTTTACCGAAGATGTGTAGAATATTTTGTAACCATTTGTAAAAAAATGTTTTCTGTACATGTTTCTAAGTTTGTGTATTTCTTAAAAAGATAGTCACTGTCCGAAATTACCCCATTAGAGGGTAATCTGGACCTTTGTGTGAAAATTTAATGAATGCCCGAAATTACCCCATCAAAGGGGTAACATCGGATAGTTATATTTGTTAGATTCTAACTAATAAAAATAAAAATTTTTGACTTAAGTTGTGTGATCATATTATTCTCCAATGTCATCCAAAATATCTCGCACTTTTTGTAGTGAGATGTTCTTTACGAAGTTACCTTAAACAATATGAAAATTCCGTTCGACATTAAGCCACCTTACGGTAACAGAAACGTGAGCAGCCGTCTGAAGATGTCAGTTCGAAACCGGTAACGGTGCTATTTTTGTAAATGGATAGAATTATTAACAGTGGTTGGTTGCAGTTTTCTTCTCCGCAAGAGTCAACCTCTATTTTGTTCACTGCCACGGTCTCATAGATGACAGAACAGCAGAAAGTAAGTTTCTGTCCCATTTGCTATTAACACCGAGATGATACGTTTTATTTTTGATAATATCACTACAGAAATACAGTATCAGATTATTAACTGGGAGAACTGTAGTCAACCACATCTTTTAAATTTAAAATTTCGAGCCAGAAGCATAGCTTGCTCACACACGTTTAAAATACTTTCTCTATGGATAAAGTCCAGGGACATGCAGCAGAACATCGAGAACAAAATAGCGCAGAAAGCTCCTTTTGTGAAAAAATGGCTGCTAGAATGAATTCCATTTCCACTCTGGTACTGCCACTAAAGACTCCACTCCCTTCAATATGATTTATTTTTGAACCACAGAAGCGGCATAGTGTGGTACACGAATGGCCACTTGTGAGAGGCGAGGGGGACCAGATGGAAGGTACTTTTCCGCCGGTGACGTCATTGCCAGCTACCGCGAAGTCTAGTCCAACAATGCAGAAGCGACGCGCCAACACGGGGCATTGTTGCCGAGGCAGCTTTACGTTGCGTTTTTCAATTTCCTGCCGATACGGCGATACGCCAGATGAAGGAAGAAAAAAACAAGTATAAAACACGTCGCGCGAACACAGAACTACGGTCTGGGACCCGTTCGTCTGCTGTTTAGTACAGCGTATACTCACTCCGCCGGAATCCAGCCTCCACGCCGATATGCCGCCAGAGCAACTTTTCATTGCCGATAGAGCTCACTTAATTACGTCATTTTCGAGGTGGTAATTAAAGCTGTGTGATTATCCATCGAAGTAAATGAAATGCGTCCCATCTTGGGAGCTACTGAGGGTGGATCCCGTATCTACAGGAATAAAAGCTTCTGCGAGAGCCACATTTTTTATGCAGGCTGTTGTGAACAGCGAATATACGGAGTAATTTAGCTGGCTCTACCCATGGGTTCTATGCAACCTGCAACGCCTTCAGATGCAACGCGCGAGGTTTTCGTACTCCCTCGCCAGCTATGAAGAACAAAGACGGTATTGCTCCCGATACTGAAGCCCCAGGAGTCAGGGCAAACTAACCTAAGAAACACCGACTCACTAGCCCACGCCCTTCCTGTACTTCGGCCTTTTCGACGTCATGTTTTCAAACAGGCCGAAGATCCATGTTGTTCCACCGAGCAGCCGCGTGCGGAAGCCCAGTTGTAGGAGCTGGCGGGCAGATGTAGGTGCCCAAGTCCCCCTCCAATTCAAGGTCACTGTCTCGAACTGTAAGCTGCTGGCTGCGGGCCGGAGAGCGCCGTCGCCACGCCGCACTGACGGGACGTCACACTTCGCCGCCTTCTGCCGGTGACACCTGTCGGTGTCTAGGTGGTCGCCGACAATTTGCGCATCGATGACATGCGCCACGCCGTCCTTCGACCCTACGGTGTCAGGCTTGAGGACGCCCTCTGGCGTTCGGAGGTGTGGCCCGACAGACACGTCAAACCCTCGTTGAGCCAGCCCGCGCGCGACGTATTTCACTACCGCGCCGTGACGCCGCACCCGGGCTCGGCTGGTGAGCCCGCAACCCTGGACGACGTGGTTCGCGGTCTCGACGGCATTGCACCTTGCGCGACACATCTTCTCCTTGTCTCGGCCGCGACTCCTGCGCGCTTTGGATGGTAATGCGTTGATACGCGTGCGGATGCACGACACATAGTCGCTGCCCGACAGGAAGCGACTGGTGTCCTCGACCCAGCTGTGTTGGCCGGATGTCCTGACTGACGACGAAAGGGCTGCCCCGTCGAAGGCAATATGCAGGCGTGCCGCCCACATCTCACCAACTTTTGCAGCCGATTGCAGCAGATGGCCCTGCCACGTAAGGTGTTTTTCTAGCGCCGCCACTTCGTGTCGTGCCTCACCCAGGCCTGCGTCGGTGGTGGACGGCTCGAGCTGTAACAGGGTGAGGAGCCTGCCCCGCCTCAGGATTGGTGCCATCCAGCGGTCAGATGGAATCCCAAGGCCCCCATGGGCTATTGGGGAGTAAAAGTAGCCCAAGGGGGTATCCGCTGGGAGGCGGAACCATCTCCTCACCGCAGCCCGAACGAAGTTGTCCACGGCCTTGAGCGCACTGATGCGGGTGTGGCTCAGGGCTAGGCCATCGTACAGGCCCGGAAGAAGAACCTCACAAAGTGCATACAGCCACTGCTGTGGCTTCAGCGGCGCCCGCGTGATGATTGACAGCTGCTCCTCTATGTGGCGCCTCGGATGGAAGAGGCACCGCCCTGAGGAAGAGAACTGCAGTCCCAGGTAGCGGAAGGTCTCACCCACTCCCAGCGCCGGCACGGTGGTGTCGCCGGCAGTGAAGGTGACGCTGGTATCCACCTTTACTTTCTTCTCGCGGCCGGACGCCACGAGTGCGAGGGTGAAACATTTCCGCGGGTTGACCCACAGCCTCATTTGGTCGAGGGCTGCCACTGCTGCATTGCTGAGGGACTGCAGGCTCCGCCTCGTGGAGGCGAAGAGCAGGATGCCGTCTGCGAAGGTCGCCGCATTCATCTGGCGGCCCGACACCTTGACATCTATGTGCGAGGGCAGCTGGTCTAAAACACAGTCAACAACGAAGTTAAAAAGAAGAGGAGACAAAGGATCTCCTTGCCGTACACCTCTTCCTGGCCGCACGGCCGGAGACTCGTCACCGCTCCCCGCAATTACCGTCGTGCTGTCCGCATAGCAGCCCTCGATGTACTTGACAAATATTTATTTAGTTACGCCTATACAGATGTTTGGTTCTTCACTTTGCTCAGGAAACTCTGATTTTAAGATGTCAGCTTTTTCAGTCACGCAAAACAGGTAGGACTATTACAATTTACTGCATTTTTAAGCTCTTGTTTCTTTAACAGTTCGTGCGTACTGGTAGCATCACATGCTCTTCAGAAGCCAATATCGGACAGTCCGTGCTGGAAACGGAAAGTTCCTGTAATTGTTGCTCGTTCGACTTCATAGCGTCAAACTTTATTTCGTTCCGAATCAGAACATAGGCATTATTTTGGTTTCAGTATTATTGCCTGACTGTTGACGCAGGCAAGTCGTAAGCACGTTTTCCGCGGCTGTCGTGGTTGCTGAAACATTATTCGTAGTAAATAGTCGTAGGTACTCTTGAAGACAGTTTCTAATAGGCCTACTTACTGTGGGATAGAAGGGATACGGTAGTTTTCGTGTTATATTTGGTCGTTATTACAGTAGCCTACATTTAACATTACCTGATTTTTGTAATCTTTTTCGTTTGTTACTATATTTTTTTATTTACGTTACTTTCGTTGCCATATGTCTAGTAAACGAACTTTGAAGGAGATAAATGCAAGTAACGAATAATTTTTACAGCCACTGTATCAAATTTTCCTGTGCTGTAGGTAGTAGGCTACTACGAGTATATTATAGCTGTAAAGAGAGGCATCTAACGAATGATTTCGCCGTATTGTCTCGTGCTTTTGGTTCAGTCAGTGCGTACTCCACTTCTCCACTACTGGACATTCAAAGGTCCCACCCGCAGTTGGGCAGAGAAATGGCCGCCGTACTGCCCGACTGGCCGCCCCGTCCCTCCCTACACTGGCTCTCTGCTCCCTTCCTACGCTGGCTCTCTGCTCCCTCCCTACGCTGGCTCTCTATTCCCTCCCTACACTGGCTCTCTGCTCACTCCCTACGCTGGCTCTCTGCTCACTCCCTTTGCTGGCTCTCTGCTCACTTCCTATGCTGGCTCTCTGCTCACTCCCTACGCTGGATCTCAGCTCCCTTCCTAGGCTTGCTCTCTGCTCACTCCCTACGCTGGCTCTCTGCTCCCACCCTACGCTGGCTCTCTGCTCCCTCCCTACGCTGGCTCTCTGCTCACTCCCTGTGCTGGCTCTCTGCTCACTCCCTACGCTGGATCTCTGCTAGCTCCCTACGCTTGCTCTCTGCTCACTCCCTACGCTGGCTCTCTGCTCACTCCTTACGCTGGCTCTCTCCCCACTCCCTACGCTGTCCCCCTGCTCCCTCCCTACGCTGGCTCTCTGCTCAGTCCCTACACTGGCTCTCTGCTCACTCCCTAAGCTGGATCTCTGCTCGCTCCCTACACTTGCTCTCTGCTCACTCCCTACGCTGGCTCTCTGCTCACTCCCAGCTCACTGCCGCCTGAGTTGTCGACCTGGCCCATTCTGTCCACCTGCAGTGAATGCTTTTCCTAGCACTGTTATGTTCTTGTTTCGTTTTTAATGTTGATAAGTTTAAGTGAACAACATGCAGCAGTGAAATTTTGTTTTCTACTAGGTAAAAATACTGCTTAAACTGTTTTAATGTTGAAAACAGCTTACCAAGCTGACACAGTAAGAAAACCTCTAGTGTACCAGCGGTTTGCTCGATTTTAAAATACCTTTTAAACAGAAAATTCTATATATGCTTTCACTGATCAAATATTGAATCCATTGAATAACCAAACATCGCCCATTGGGATATTTTGTGATCTCTCAAAGACTTTTGATTGTGTTAATCATGAAATTTTTCTGGATAAGCCTAAGTATTGGAATATGAGTGGGACAGTGCACACATTCATATTTATCAGGAAGAATACAAAAAATACAGAGTCCTCTAACTGGGGAAGTATTAAGTATGGTGACCCACAGGTTTCAGTCTTGGATCCCTTAATTTTCTTAATATTTTTCAATGACCTGCCACTCTATATTCATGAAATTGCAAAGGTAGTTCTTTCTGCTGATGATACAACTATAGTAATCAAACCCAAATAGCAAGAACCAGCTGAGGAAATTGTAAATAACGCCTAGCAGGAAATTATTAAGTGGTTCTCTGCAAATCGACTCTCACTAAATTTTAAGAAAACATAGTTTATTCAACTCTGTACAGTAAATGGCTTTTAGGTTCAATGGCTTCAAGGTCCGCCGATGACATATTAATTCTGTCAGAGACAGCAAAGGACCTGGAAGAGCAGTTGAACGGAATGGACAGTGTCTTGAAAGGTGGATATAAGATGAACATCAACTAAAGCAAAACGAGGATAATGGAATGTAGTCGACTTAACTCAGGTATTGCTAAGGGAGTTAGATTGGGAAATGAGACACTTAAAATAGTGAGGAAGTTTTGCTATTTGGGGAGCAAAATAACTAATGATGGTCGAAGTAGAGAGGATATAAAATGTAGACTGGCAATGGCAAGAAAAGCATTTCTGAAGAAGAGAAATTTGTTAACATCGAGTATAGATTTAAGAGTAAGGAAGTCGTTTCTGATAGTATTTGTATGGAGTGTAGCCATGTATGGAAGTGAAACATGGATGATAAATTGTTTGGACAAGAAGAGAATGGAAGCTTCCGGAATGTGGTGCTACAGAAGAATGCTGAAGTTTAGATGGGTAGATCACATAACTAATGAGGAGGTTCTGAATAGGATTGGGGAGAATACGAGTTTGTGGCGCAACTTGACTACAAGAAAGAATCGGTTGGTAGGACATGTTCTGAGGCATCAGGGGATCACCAATTTAATATTGGAGGACAGCGTGGAGGGTAAAAATCGTAGAGGGAGACCAAGAGATGAATACACTAAGCAGATTCGGAAGGATGTAGGTTGCAGTACGTACTGGGAGATGAAGAAGCTTGCACAGGATAGAGTAGCATGGAGAGGTGCATCAAACCAGTCTCAGGACTGTAGACCACAACAACAACAGTAAATGCCATAACACCATTAATAAATATAGACTATGAACATATCTCTGTTGTTGCTAAGGCAGATTATTCAAAATTTCTGGGTGTGTGCACTGATGAGAAATTGAACTGGAAGAAACACATCGATAATCTGCTGAAATGGTTAGGTTCAGATACTAAAGCTATTAGGCTTATTTCAAATTTTTCTGATTAATATATCTGTAAAGTAGCCTACTAGCCTATTTGCAATACTGCTTTCATATGGCATCATATTTTGGGGCAATTCGTCATTAAGAGAGAAAGTGTGTAATCGGAATAACGGAATAACGGCTGGAGACCACGCAAGATCACCTTGTAGACGTTTATTTAAGGAACTCTGGATATTCACAGTACCTTCGCAATACATATATTCACTTATGAAACCCATCCCAATTCGAAAATAACTACGAAGTGTATAGCTAAAACACTGGAAGAAAGGACGATCTTCACTATTCTGGTCTAAATCTCACTTTGGCACAGAAAGGGGTGAATTATGCTGCCACAAAAATCTTTGGTCATTTGCCATATAGCATCAAAAGTCTGACTGATTGCGAACCAACATTTAAAAGCAGATTAAAAGAATTTCTGAATGACAATTGCTTCTACTCAATACATGAATTTTTAGATATGGCGTAGTAACTGAAAAAAAAGTTAATTAATTATTTTGTGTAAAGAAAACTTACGTTAAACTGACATGTTCCAGATCAGTACGAAATGTCGTATTCGTGATCTATGGAACAAGGAATAATGTATGTATGCACGTACGTATGTATGTATACAGCGTGGTCCAATGATAGTGACAGGGCCAAATATCTCACGAAATTAGCATCAAACGAAAAAACTACACAGAACGAAACTGGTCTAGCTTGATGGGGGAAATCGGATGGCGCTATGGTTGGCCCGCTAGATGGCGCTGCCATAGGTCAAATGCTTATTTCGTGAGATATTTGGCCCGCTCACTATCAATGGATATCCGGGTAACACAGAAAAACGCTAACATTTTCACAATCCAATAAATCTACAATTGATGAGAGTAAGAAATTGCATTCATAGTAATTCAAAACTTACAATTTTGCCATTTACGAAACATTGATGTCATTTATCATTTTTATTAAAATTACGTCCTTTAGATGGCGTCCTCCTGTAGGAATACATTCGTGGAATTTGCTGTTGAGATTCCTCATTGACCGCTGCAACATCTCAGCTGGGATACTGTGAACTGCATCCCAAATTCTCTGTTTTAACTCATCCAGGGTTCTTGGTCGAGTCGAAAAGACTTTGCTCTTGAGGAAGCCCCATAATAAAAAAGTCACAAACTCGAAAATCTGGCGATCTAGGGGGCCAGGGAAAGTTACCGAATGGTGAAATCACACGGTTGCCAAACGAGTCTCGTATATACGCTATTGATCGCCGTGCAGTGTGTGATGCCGCCCCGTCCTGCCCAAACCAGGCTTCTCGAACGTTTGGAAAGCTGTTCAGTGCAGGCGTAACTAAAGTTCGTAACATCCTCACGTAACGATCGGCATTTATTGTTTTTCCCAGTTCATTTGCGAAAAAAATTTGATCGGATAACCCATGTGATGAAACACCACACCATACTGTCACTGTACTAGCGTGTAAAGGGTGCACATGAGCATCATTAGGATTTGTGTTCACTCAGTGAGATGAAAGTGTGCCTCATCTGACATCCACAACTTGCTTAGAAATTCATCCTAATCATAACCTTCAATTGTTGCACCATCCGTAGTTTGTACGGATGACGTTTTAAATCGAGATGAAGAATTCTGCGAACCCTCTCCCCGGACATTCCATCCAGTGCTGTTCGCTTACGAATTGAACGCCGTGGGCTCTGTAAGACAGACCCGGGTACAACATCAGTGTTCGCTGGAGGAAGCACACATCTTGGTCATCTTGTTGGATCCTTCTCCATTGCAGATCCAGTCTCTTTAGAGTTATTGATCCAACATTTTATCGCGGTTTCGACGGAACAGCATCATGACATCATAAATTATGAAAACGTCGCAACTCCCTCCGCGGCGGTACCAGACTATCATTGTTTTTATAAAACGTTTTTATGGCTAAGGCCCGCTGTTGTCCATTCCACTGATCCACGACTACTGAAATGGCGGACTGTTTACTCGCCGACTGCCACGAACCCGCACCGCTGCAACCTGTCCACGGTTGCCACTACTCATGTCAAACATTCCCGTTACTCTGTGTCACCCTGCATGTATAAAAGGCTGTGTCCTGACTCACTGACTCCTCATCGCCCAGTCCAGACCGCTAACGACAGAATCTTGAAATTTTGAGAAGGTGTGAATCTTATACTGCAGGCATCGTTTAAGAAGGGATTTTTTGAAATTGCAACACAGAGCTGAAATAGGGGATCAAAACTTCCTTTGAAAATATATTATTATTAAAGAAGTAGTAAATTATTTTTGGAGCTACGTCTATGAACACTGGTATTTGAGTTCTCGGTTGCAAATACAAAAATACGTCTTCCAACATTTTTGGAAATTAAGCTCCTAAGGGGGTGAGATTTTTTATGAAATATTTTATTGTGAAAGGATTATCGAAGGTAAATGTATGAAAAATTAAATTTGGCTTCTAAGCTAGAAATAAAACTACGTGCTGCAGTGCTTTTGGCAATCGTACCCCTAAGAGGGTAATATGGGGATTGGCACATTTTATGAAACTATTTCATATTGAAAACATTTTTAAAGCCAATTCTTTGAAAATTAGTATGTCACTTCCCAATAGTAATTTTAAAAAATGCTTGTTTCAGTGTTTCTGGAAATTCAACCCCTAAGGTAGTGCAATAGGGGATGAACATTTTTAAGAAAGTATTTGCTGACATTAAACAACGTCTAAAGCTAAATTTATGAAATGTGGCATTCACTTTTCGGTTGCATATGAAGAAATATTTGTTAGAGGATGAAAGCTGCTATGGAAATATCTCCACAAGAAATCAGAAGGCATGATGAAGTAAAACTTTGGACTCCAGCCACTAGAATCGCCTTTTGGTCAGAAGTGCGTTCGGAAAAGACCTTGCTTATATGGCCTCAATTACCGTGAAAAGCTTAGAAGGTGTTTTGCAGTTTGTGAACAACGCAAAAATTTCATCGAAGGAAAGAAAAGTCTCTGCACGCTACACACTCTACGCGAGCTAAGTAAGAGCGTAAGTGCGTTTCAGTGGTTTCAGGAGCTCCAGAGTAACAGACGTCGGTGTCGTGGAGACTAAGCGCCCTTCATATGAACCCGATGCAACTCACCTACCATGCCATCGGCTGCCGTGCCAACAACTGACCTGTTCCCACGTACCTCCGTAAATCTGTCAAGACTCTGAGGAATCCGATTCACGCTGAATCCATATCGCAAAATTGCTGAGAGGGTAACGTAGTCACAGTTTCATGTTGCAGAGGCAACAAAAATTTAACTTCCAGTGTTACTGTTATCGTCTTCAGTCCAGAGGCAGGTCTGATGCAGCTGTGCAAAGCCTCTTCATCTCCCAGTATCTACTGCAACCTACATCCTTCTGAATCTGCTTGGTGCATTCATCTTTTGCCCCCCCCCCCCCTCCCCCGACAATCTTTTTTTTTTTTTTTGTCATCAGTCTACTGACTGGTTTGATGCGGCCCGCCACGAATTCCTCCCCTGTGCTAACCTCTTCATCTCACAGTAGCACTTGCAACCTACGTCCTCAATTATTTGCTTGACGTATTCCAATCTCTGTCTTCCTCTACAGTTTTTGCCTTCTACAGCTCCCTCTAGTACCATGGAAGTCATTCCCTCATGTCTTAGCAGATGTCCTATCATCCTGTCCCTTCTCCTTATCAGTGTTTTCCACATATTCCTTTCCTCTCCGATTCTGCGTAGAACCTCCTCATTCCTTACCTTATCAGTCCACCTAATTTTCAACATTCGTCTATAGCACCACATCTCAAATGCTTCGATTTTCTTCTGTTCCGGTTTTCCCACAGTCCATGTTTCACTACCATACAATGCTGTACTCCAGACGTACATCCTCCAAAATTTCTTCCTCAAATTAAGGCCAATATTTGATATTAGTAGACTTCTCTTGGCCAGAAATGCCTTTTTTGCCATAGCGAGTCTGCTTTTGATGTCCTCCTTGCTCCGTCCGTCATTGGTTATTTTACTGCCTAGGTAGCAGAATTCCTTAACTTCATTGACTTCGTGACCATCAATCCTGATGTTAAGTTTCTCGCTGTTCTCATTTCTACTACTTCTCATTACCTTCGTCTTTCTCCGATTTACTCTCAAACCATACTGTGTACTCATTAGACTGTTCATTCCATTCAGCAGATCATTTAATTCTTCTTCACTTTCACTCAGGATAGCAATGTCATCAGTGAATCGTATCATCGATATCCTTTCACCTTGTATTTTGATTCCACTCCTGAACCTTTCTTTGATTTCCATCATTGCTTCCTCGATGCACAGATTGAAGAGTAGGGGCGAAAGGCTACAGCCTTGTCTTACACCCTTCTTAATACAAGCACTTCGTTCTTTATCATCCACTCTTATTATTCCCACTTGGTTGTAGTACATATTGTACATGACCCGTCTCTCCCTATAGCTTACCCCTACTTTTTTCAGAATCTCGAACAGCTTGCACCATTTTATATTGTCGAACGCTTTTTCCAGGTCGACAAATCCTATGAACGTGTCTTGATTTTTCTTTAGCCTTGCTTCCATTATTAGCCGTAACGTCAGAATTGCCTCTCTCGTGCCTTTACTTTTCCTAAAGCCAAACTGATCGTCACCTAGCGCATTCTCAATTTTCTATTCCATTCTTCTGTATATTATTCTTGTAAGCAGCTTCGATGCATGAGCGGTTAAGCTGATTGTGCGATAATTCTCGCACTTGTCAGCTCTTGCCGTCTTCGGAATTGTGTGGATGATGCTTTTCCGAAAGTCAAATGATATGTCGCCAGACTCATATATTCTACACACCAACGTGAATAGTCGTTTTTTTGCCACTTCCCCTAATGATTTCAGAAATTCTGATGGAATGTTATCTATCCCTTCTGCCTTATTTGACCGTAAGTCCTCCAAAGCTCTTTTAAATTCCGATTCTAATACTGGATCACCTATCTCTTCTAAATCGACTCCTGTTTCTTCTTCTATCACATCAGACAAATCTTCTCCCTCATAGAGGCTTTCAATGCATTCTTTCCACCTATCTGCTCTCTCCTCTGCATTTAACAGTGGAATTCCCGTTGCACTCTTAATGTTACCACCGTTGCTTTTAATGTCACCAAAGGTTGTTTTGACTTTTCTGTATGCTGAGTCTGTCCTTCCGACAATCATATCTTTTTCGATGTCTTCACATTTTCCCTGCAGCCATTTCGTCTTAGCTTCCCTGCACTTCCTATTTATTTCATTCCTCAGCGACTTGTATTTATGTATTCCTGATTTTCCTGGAAGATGTTTGGACTTCCTCCTTTCATCAATCAACTGAAGTATTTCTTCTGTCACCCATGGTTTCTTCGCAGCTACCTTCTTTGTACCTATGTTTTTCTTCCCAACTTCTGTGATGGCCCTTTTTAGAGATGTCCATTCCTCTTCAACAGTACTGCCTACTGCGCTTTTCCTTATTGCTGTATCTATAAGAGTTAGAAAACTTCAAACGTATCTCGTCATTCCTTAGAACTTCCGTATCCCAATTCTTTGCGTATTGATTCTTCCTGACTAATGTCTTGAACTTCAGCCTACTTTTCATCACTACTATATTGTGATCTGAGTCTCTATCTGCTCCTGGGTAAGCCTTACAATCCAATATCTGATTTCGGAATCTCTGTCTGACCATGATGTAATCTAATTGAAATCTTCCCGTATCTCCCGGCCTTTTCCAAGTATACCTCCTCCTCTTGTGATTCTTGAACAGGGTATTCGCTGTTACTAGCTGAGACTTACTACAGAACTCAATTAGTCTTTCTCCTCTTTCATTCCTTGTCCCAAGCCCATATTCTCCTGTAACCTTTTCTTCTACTCCTTCCCCTACAACTGCATTCCAGTCGCCCATGACTATTAGATTTTCGTTCCCCTTTACATACTGCATTACCCTTTCAATATCCTCATACACTTTCTCTATCTGTTTATCTTCAGCTTGCGACGTCGGCATGTATACCTGAACTATCGTTGTCTGGGTTGGTCTGCTGTCGATTCTGATTAGATCAACCCGATCACTGAACTGTTCACACTAACTAACCCTCTGCCCTACCTTCCTATTCATAACGAATCCTACACCTGTTATACCATTTTCTGCTGCTGTTGATATTACCCGATACTCATCTGACCAGAAATCGTTGTCTTCCTTCCACTTCACTTCACTGACCCCTACTATATCTAGATTGAGCCTTTGCATTTCTCTTTTCAGATTTTCTAGTTTCCCTACCACGTTCAAGCTTCTGACATGCCACGCCCCGACTTGTAGAACGTTATCCTTTCGTTGATTATTCAATCTTTTTCTCATGGTAACATCCCCCTTGGCAGTACCCTCCCGGAGATCCGAATGGGGGACTATTCCGGAATCTTTTGTCAATGGAGAGATCATCATGACACTTTTTCAACTACAGGCCACATGTCCTGTGGATACACGTTACGTGTCTTTCATGCAGTGGTTTCCATTGCCTTCTGCATCCTCATGTCGTTGACCATTGCTGATTTTCCGACTTTAGGGGCACTTTCCCACCCCTAGGACAAGAGAGTGCCCCTGAACCTCTATCCGCTCCTCCGTCCTCTCCTGACAATCTGCCATACGTTAATAGCTGATTCTATCACGTTTGTCGCACTCGTTGTTAACAAAGCTATAGAATTAAGGTAAAGGCCGAATTCTTGAAGTATGTTTTTATCTTGTCTATCATCTTGCGAGGCGGTATATGTGTATATGTATAATGTAGAGCATGTTGTGCACCTCATGTAAGTGTGAATTTCATGGGTTTTATTTAAACAGTCATTTTGTAAAGTTGCCAACCTTACACAGTATGAGGCCTCTTAAAAACAAATTGCACTTGTGGTGGCAAATCATTTCTTAGTGTGAGTGTTTGTACCATTTGCATCCTTCATATGGAGTGCATAGTTAATGTGTTTGTGTGAGTTGTTAAAAGTTTTAGTTTAAAGTAATCTGGTGTGTTGCACATTTGCACCAGTGTAGTTCTTCAGAGGTCATTGCGAGCGGTCGTGACTATGGCCGTGATGAAAGGGGGCGGAAGCTTCTCAGCCCGAAGGCACCTACTGTAAAAACAAACTTTCTTATTCTGCCTCTGAATAATTGTAACTTTATATTTAGAGGGTGCATTCTGATCGTGATTTTAAATCGGTTTTGAAAAGGTTTTTAGGAATAAAATTCACATTTGTTAAAGGTAATTTTATTTGGCATCAGTTACTCCCTGGCAACTACTTCCACGCTCACCTTGCGTGATTAAATGTGTTAGTGTTCTTGGTGAATCGCTAGTAAATAAAGTAAATTCTTTAAGAAAAGATTCTGAAATTTTAAAATTACGGTTCAGTGATCTTTCAAAAAAGGTTTGTCACCTCTGCATAGCTTAGTATCTAAAGAGAATACCAGCCGAAAATGCAGTGATTTATTTTGGCATGGCATTTTAACCATTTAGACTTCCAGAGACTCGACGCAAGTGGCGAAATTTGAATAAAACCTACGCATTTCTCATGTCGCCACGTGAAAATTTGCTTCTTTTTCCAAAACTCAGCGGAGTTTACACGGCCTCACCTGACTAACATGTTGTGCAGACGCAACTGCGAGAGAATTCTGAGACTGTGGTTTATTAAGTGAGGAGCTGAGATGAAGTAGCGTCAGTAGGTTATGGAAAGCACGTGGTCGGTACAAAATAAACGTGTAATTTCTTCACTTACGTTGTTCCAAAACCCACAGCATTTCTCGTTTCAACAGCTATTGATGGCACTTAAAAATTAAGTTCTTTCATCAAAAAAGTCAGTAGTTAGCGGATTAACACGACAGATATTGAAGTTTTGGCTAATAGCCATACGGAAAAACACTCCCCTCTTTGTGTGCTGTAATTTGCCAAACTCCCATTTCGATACCTCAAACCGCTTATGAGATATAAGCAATGTTGTGGATGTCTCACTCTGGCTTCATCGCTGAAGAGGCGCCATCGCAAATCAGTGTACGTCACATCAATTTTCTCAAGATCGGTGACAGATAGAGACGTCCATCCAAGTCTAAAGAAAAATTAGAGTATGTTAGCTAAATTTCATATTGTGTAATATGCACCAGACGTAAAATCATGGCGACCCCTATTTTTCACTGCAAACATTTTCGAATGACAATTAACGAAATGATGTTGTTGTTGTCGTTGTGGTCTTCAGTCCTGAGACAGGTTTGATGCAGCTCTCCATTCTACCCTATCCTGTGCAAGCTTCTTCATCTCCAAGTACATACTGCAACCTACATCCTTCTGAATCTGCTTAGCGTTCTAAACATTCATGGTGGTGTCTGTCTGTTCTATATCGTGTCTCCCTACCACTTTCGCGCAACGATGCTCTGAGCGTGTTTTTTAGGGAATTAACTAGTTTGAACCTGGGACCTGTTGCTGGTAAGGAGACGCCAGACCACACATGACATGTAGAATTCAGAAGAGTTCAGTGAGACTAACGATGATATAACCAAATACTAAATGATCTCAGCGTCAGCTCCACTGCACTCCCTGTAAAAGAATCTTAATACTAACTAAATTTAGTGGAAAGGGTTCAAGGCTTTCCTATGTTTACCATTGAAAATTTTATTCTATT
Organism: Schistocerca gregaria; assembly: GCF_023897955.1. Lineage (NCBI taxonomy): Eukaryota > Metazoa > Arthropoda > Insecta > Orthoptera > Acrididae > Schistocerca > Schistocerca gregaria. The sequence continues at coordinate 93,012,407 of NC_064929.1, read as the reverse complement.
CACAAAACATCGTTTATAAATTGCACTATTGATAAAAGAAAATGTTTTAATACAGGATGGTAAAAACCAACTGCGTTCAACAAAAATGTGAACGAATATACCCTGAGTGGGTTTCCAAGTTCGACAATCGATCGAAGGATGACCTATGCCATATCACATCTATAGGTTTAAGTTTCACAAAAGAGAAAAACTATGAAAATGGTCTACAGTGACCCTCAATTATCTTTAATAACTTATGTAAATTGTCGTAAATTACAGTGGCTGATGTGGCTTCTCAATAACTATATAAAAGAAAAATCATCGAGTTTCAGATCTGTTCTTCAAGTGGCAAATGTGAACACCATGAGTTTTAATTAACGATCGACACTAGTATTACACAAAAAAGGAGTGTAACAGATTAGTCTTCTGCAGTTCTGAGTGAAGCCTTATGCGCTCAAAAATGCGGCACTGCGTGCGTTCCTTACCTTGTCGGTGTTTAAGCAGCGTCAGGGCGACAGCGGCCGGCGCAGCAGCCATCCACCTCGCCGTCTCGGAACTAACTCTCCTCTAACTTCTCCTTACTACAATTTATGGAAGTTAGTTTAAAAAACTGTCTGGCTATGTTTTCATCTGACCAATCAGGGTCTCAATGTTAACCTTAAGCTCCGCCTACAAAAATTTTGTCTATCCAATGAGAAACGTTATACTTTTCGTGGTGGGGCAATTTTTTTAAAGTTTTCAACGTAACAGAGACGCGAAAAAGTCTCACACTAAAACATGCGGGTGGTAGTCTTAGAGGTAGGCTGGCGACGTGGGTGTCCGGTCCGTCCCTTATCATAGAGCCTTCTACCTTAACACGGTTCTGCTTCTGGCTTTTGTTATCGTTTCTCCCCTCGGAACTGCGTCGGTCTCACGGTGGGAAGGTACGACATGCATTTAGGCATTCTTGTGTTAGTCTGTGGTATTCCATTTGCTCACTCGTTACTCGTATTACTTTGGTTAATTTAATGTCACGATTTATTCGGAGCTATGTGACATACTACTGGATTTGCTGCCGGCCGCGGTGGTCTCGCGGTTCTAGGCGCGCATTCCGGAACTGTGCAACTGCTACGGTCGCAGGTTCGAATCCTGCCTCGGGCATGGATGTGTCTGATGTCCTTGGGTTAGTTAGGTTCAAGTAGTTCTAAGTTCTAGGGGACTAAAGACCACAGCAGTTGAGTCCCATAGTGCTCAGAGCCATTTGAACCATTTTGAACTGGATTTGCTAATCATGTCAGGTTTTTCATGGAAGGTGTTGGATTTGCCTAACACCTTACATATCACCACTCTTCGAACTTAATTTTTGCACTGAATTTAGGTAATGATTGAATCGTTGTCTAAGTGAGTCAAAATTTTTCTAATTTATCTAAATTTTGTTGCACACTGTTCAGCCACATTGTTCTGTTCTATGGTAGTTTGTATTGCTAATTTATATTTTTATATTCTTCCACATTATAATTAAAAATGACAAGAGAAGAATATTTTTATACTATTATTAATGTATAATTATTTTCTTTCTTTATGTAAGTGTGAAGTTTGTTTTTTAAGAAGTTTGTTATCGAAAGTGAGGAGTCTTTCACATCGATTTTCTTCGAAATATTGTTTTTATAAATATAGTAATTAAGTAAAATCTATTCCTAACACATTTTCTAAATGTCATGCACAAGTAAAATGTTTTGGTTTCTAGACACTCATTTCAACATTGTTACACTAACAAATAAGAATTATTTCCAAAAATTGCTTTGACAAAGAAATATACATCCACAAGTATTGAGATATTATCCTAATACATGGTACAAATGTTAAAAAAGGGAAAACATCCAACAAGAAAATTTTTTATTCTTTGTTTTTATAAGGAGAAAATGAGTAGCATATTGTTTCTTTATATAATGTTTCTTTCAGAACTAATGACTTATTTAATTGATAGTCTATTTTTTACTTAAGTCCATAGTCAATGACCGTTATTTTGTAATTTATTAGCTGTCTGGTGTGCTTAACTTATTTAGTTTTTCACCAGTTTCTCTTGCACAATTCCTACATCACATAATTTGATTTCACACATTCACACAATCCTATGAATGTTCAAGCATGAGGTTGGCGAAAGTTTTTGCACGAACGTGATGGACTTGAGCGAGATGGGTGTGGGCAAGTATTTGATGTACAGCTTCGTTCATCGTTCCTTGTTGGCTTTGCAAGTGTGTGTTGCTATTGTGGAGGTCCCATAATGGAATTGAGCTGTGAGTGCAGAATCTTGTGGTTTACTGGCTTTGTATGCGTGAAAGTCATCGTTATGTGTCGCTGAAAGCGATCGTTTTTCGTTGTAATACTTCGCAGACGACTAGTTTACAATAGGATAGGGATTTGGGAAGGTATGCCGTTTATTCTTCACCCATTTTCTTTCTTGGTCTCAATCTTGCGAATCTTCAACTTCTGTTCTTCCTGTTTTCTTCTCTGCTTCTTACTTGCTTCTTCTCTGGGCAGGATATGGAAATATTTATAAATAACTAGTCGCTTTGAAGTTCTCCTCCTAGTAACAGTTTGATAAATTCTTTGGGCGTGTCATTTTTACTTTGTGGAAGTTCTTCTTCAGTTTCGTGCATCAGCGTGTTGTTTAATAGTAGTAGTGTGACTTTTACACATATTTTTTGTCAGTGGTGGCTTGCCGAAGCGGTCTTCTAGTCCGGCCGTTTTTTGCTCGCTCTGCTGTGTCGGGGGCGCCCCGGGGTTTACGAGTGGTGAAAATCCGATGTCCCTGCACCGGTCTCTTCTGGCACCCCATGGCGTCTCTGCAAGGCTGTCACTGTGCAGCTCCCTGTGCCATCCGAGCAAGGTTCCACCTAGCGGGCAAATTTATTGCCCACTTTCCATACAAGGGCCTTCTGTTGGTCTCGCTGTCCTTGTGTCTTGCTAATTACATCCTTTTCTTTCTTGATCCTTCTCGCATTGCAACTTGTGGGTCGTTCGCATATGGTCTTTGTTGGAGATTTTACAATGGTTCTTACAAAAAATTTTACTTATAATCATCTAACATATGTCTAGTACCTACGTGTTTTACGCCTTCTTAAAAAGCTTTACAAATTTCGGCGGCCTTTCCATGTTACAATTCTAAGATATTTGGAGTCTTAACGTCTACTCAAGAATCCTCAAATTCGTTTTTTATTTTTGTGTAGTGTCGTGGTGTATAGCATTTTGGTATTTCATGCTGTTAGACTATCTACACTTTATCCCTTCACCTTAATCTATGGTACTATTGGTGTTATTACTGAAACTACTTTATTTTTCCCACCTTCCTCTCTCTTCATTATTCTTTCTCCTGACGATCCTATCTCCAACATAATCTTGAAATATTGTGCTGATTATTTACCAGTAATAAAATTAATCTTCAAACTGGTAATGAAAGTGTTTAATACTGCCAGTCTTAGGTAAAAATACCTCTGCTTTATCTCGTAAAATACCCTATAATTCTCTTTTACTGTGATCCGAAATACCTTGAACTTCTTGCAATTTTTTGTCGATTTCTTTGTGGACTTCTAACATGAGTTGAGGCGATTCCTTCTTTTGTTCATACCATTCAAATTCTTCATCCTCTTTATCTCGCATCATTCTTAATTGTTTGTTTATAACTGGTATTTCTTCCAATTTCAGCTTTTGCTCAAAGAGAAGTGTGACATTCCCGAATGTTACGCTACCTTTCCCCATATCTATTTTCGCTCGTCTCTCATTTAAAAAATCTGCACCTATAATCAAATCTACAGTTAGTTTAGGTATAATCACGAAATTGGCTTCGATCTTTTGACCTTGGCACGAAAGAGTTAACCTTGTTTGTCTCATAACTTCCGCAGCATTGTTTCTAATAGGATCTCTTACTTTAATCTTATGTGTTTTCAGAACTGGCAATTCCTCATTGGCATTACACTGCATGAATAAATTTTCTGAGATCGGAGTCAGTTCGCTTCCGCTATCAATTACAATATTGACCGGGATATGGTTTACCATGGCCTTCACAATTGGTTGAATTTGAAAGGGTTGGTTCCATTCTTCTTCTTCTTACATCAACGAATCCTCCACTGAATCATACATGCGTCTTTTTAGGAATTTCCCTTGTGAATTCGAACTTTCTGTAGGATAATCTTGGACTGCTACTTCTCTCTCTTTTATTTCCTCTTCTCTATTTCTTCTTTCATTTACGCTTTCTTCTACATCCTCTACTTTTTCCTCATCCTCGTCTATCTTCTCCTTCTTCGTCGCTACTTCCACATAATCGCATCTAAATGCTCTAATTATCGCTTCATAACTTCCTTCATTGTATACGTTAGGTTGTGTGCCCACTCGTAACTTATTTTCAACTTCTGTTGACTGCGCATTATCCTCATTGAATTCGCTTTCCCTGGTTTCCATCTCAAATAGCTCTGCAATACTCTTTACTTCGTCCTTTCCTCCTACATTCGTTGTGCATGCCTGTGGTAATTCATCTTCCTCGTCAGTATTCTCCCAATTAATTTCGCCCCAACACGATATTGTTATTTTCCTGTCTTCGTTTTCATCTGGTCCCTGCGGATTTGTTTCTTCCTTCTTCTCTTCTCGTGATAAGATTTTTACTTCTCTGTTCAAGGTGCTGCAATTGTCCTGGGTCGGTGCGTCATTCTCTTTGGCATGGGTGCTTAGCTGTCAACTCGAACGTTTATTAGGGTTTGGTGGTCTTACCTCCACGTCTTCTATCTGTTCAGCTTGTTGATAGTGGTTTCTTTGTTGATAATTTGTCGGTCTATTGGTTCTCCAGTACCCGTTCCGGTTGTCGTTATTCCCTCTGTAATAGTTGTTGCCGTTACTGGGTGAGTTATAGTTATTGCCATATTCTCTTCTAAATCCATAACCGGTTCTTTGTTGAAATCTATTGTCGTTTCTTGGTGCGAAGTTATCACGTGGTTCGTAATTATTGTTTCTTCGTACTGTGTCTTGTTGATTCCACTGCTTTTTGCATTCGTTTTCACGTGCGCTTCGTCTTTTTCTTGCGTCATCTTCCAAAATTATGAACTCTAGTTTCCTTAGAATACCTTTAAATGCTGCGACGTCATTGCCTCCGCGACCTACTAATGATTGCTGGTATTTCAATGGTAGCTTCATCGCGCATAATTTAATCAACTCTCCGTCACTGTATGGTACACCTAAGCATTGATTTTTGTATGACATTTCTTCGGAAAATTTCACGGGACTCTTCTCTCCTGAATTTTCAAAATATGGGTTCTGTAATAATTCGTACTTCACTCTGTTCTGTGCTTCGCTGGACCAATATCGTGAGAGAAACTTCTCTCTGAAATCTTCGTACGATCGGCATGTCGCTGCAACATTCTGCATGGTTTCTGCGTCTGTTCCTGACATGTGTGCACATATAAAGTCTAATTTTTGTGCTAGCGACCCATGTTCTGGTAATCCTACTCGGAATTGATCAATTAAGTTCGTGGATGTAATGAGTTTCCTTCTCGAAAGTGTTGAAATTTTCGGATTGTGAGGAAATGATCATTGTCGCACTTCATCATAGTTCCATATGAAATTCGCGATTCATTGGCACTTTTTTCTGATCATTTCTCCCGTCGTTCTTTCCGGTTGTGGTAGATCCATTGGATATTGTCCACTGTAACTTTCTCTTACCCTTGGGTAGTATCGTTGGAGCTGTACGCAATAATTTTCTTCCATCGGTTGTGAACGTGTGGCTGAATGCATTGCACTGTACTCTTCGCGACCTGGCTTTCCATTGTCACTTATGTTACTTTCCGCCTGTGATTGGAATCGTAAATGTGTAATATCTTCGTTAATTGCTTGTTTTTCCGGTGCTGTTACAAATACTGATGTGGTTGCAGACTCTGTGCTTGTTCGATCCTGTTCACTACGCTCTTCAATGATTTGCAACAACTCTGTTCGCAATTTCTGAAATTGTCGCTTCGTTTGCGCTTCTATTTTGACTATGCGGTTTTCATATATTTTCAGCGCTGCTTTTGTGATACGTTTGTGTAACACATTGTTTTCAACAATTTCACTCGCTGTACCTGCTGCCTGTCTAGTAATTACATTTATCTGTTTCTTTAGTTTCTTGACTTCTCCCTGGGTGTTGTTACGTAATGTTTTGATCTCGTCCTGAGTGTCATTACGCAATGTCTGTACGTCCTCTTGTACCTTGTCAATGTCTGTTCTCAATCGATTGTGACCTGTTATTAAGTTTCATATTACTTCTCGAGATTCTTTTGCCTAGTCTTCAATATGACTTAGGTGTAACTGAATTTTTTTGTTTTGTTCTTTAATCTCACGCATTTGTCTCGTGGTTTCTGCATTGTGCATTTGAATTTGGTTCGCTATGTCTTTATTTTGCCTTGTCATGATTTCCGTCATTAATTGTAATAATTCTGCCAGATTAGTGGGTCCTATTGCGTTTTCTTCCGACGTCCTACGCTCTGTATTTTCGCCCAAGTGTTGGTTCGCAACCGATTGCATTGAACTGTGCTGTGACACGTTTCTGCTCGCATTCCCTGTACTCTGTGGTGAGGGAGCTCTGATTACTTGTACTATAGGTTCTACGTATTCAAGACACAAGTTAGAATCCTCATCGACTGTCTCACTACTTTCCTGCTCCTCTGTCGTATGCTGACCTAGGTTTTCTGTGCCTTGTCGTACATTATCCTCGTTATGTTGCGTTTCAATTCTATTTCAGGCGATACTGCATCGTCTGTTGTACTGTTCTCTATTCTCTGTCCATTTTCATGCTAGGTCTCTACCTCAATTCGGTCAAGATCTCGATCTGCCATTGCTAATCTTTCCGAATCCCTTATTTTCTGTTATAAAAGCAATTCACGCGCACTACTTCGTGTCAACATGCGCTCATACGATCTAACGCATTTCATAAACTTTTTGCACGCATGACTTGACAATCAATTCACTTACTTCTTGCGTCAGAACCAACTTGTCAACGAAGTATCCGCCACCTGCGCGCTTGCATTGGAGAGAAAACTTAATTCTAACAATATTGAAATTCATAACTTAATTATGCTATTGTCTCTGATAGACTCATTTCTATATAATACTTTTACTATCTATCGCTGCAGCTACTGTTTTCGACTATGTATAACTTTAGAAAAAAATTGTTTACTACGAAAATTTTTTAGGGTGATATATTTCTGACCTTGTTAGGCATGTGGTCGACCTTCAATCATGGTATTTTACCATCCTGGCAGGGTCGCCATTTTCTAAACATTCATGGTGGTGTCTGTTTGTTATATATCGTGTCTCCCTACACTTTTCGCGCAAAGACGCTCTGAGCGTGTTTTTTAGGGAATTAACTAGTTTGAACCTGGGACCTGTTGCTGGTAAGGAGACGCCAGACCACACATGACATGTAGAATTCAGAAGAGTTCAATGAGACTAACGATGATATAACCAAATACTAAATGATCTCAGCGTCAGCTCCAATGCACTCCCTGTAAAAGAATCTTAATACTAACTAAATTTAGTGGAAACGGTTCAAGGCTTTCCTATATATAGTTAGCTGGTAAAATAACGAAGAAAAAGCACTTAAGTTTACCATTGCAAATTTTATTCTATTCACAAAACAACTTTTATAAATTGCACTATTGATAAAAGGAAATGTTTTAATACATGATGGTAAAAACCAACTGCGTTCAACAAAAATGTGAACGAATATTCCCTGAGTGGGTTTCCAAGTTCTACAATCGATCGGAGGATGACCTATGCCATATCACATCTATAGGTTTAAGTTTCACAAAAGAGAAAAACTATGAAAATGGTCTACAGTGACCCTCAATTATCTTTAATAACTTATGTAAATTGTCGTAAATTACAGTGGCTGATGTGGCTTCTCAATAACTATATAAAAGAAAAATCATTGTGTTTCAGATTTTTACTTCAAGTGGCAAATGTGAACACCATGAGTTTTAATTAACGATCGACACTAGAATTACACAAAAAGGGGGTGTAACAGATGAGACTTCTGCAGTTCTGAGTGAAGCCTTATGCGCTCAAAAATGCGGCACCGCGTGCGTTCATTACCTTGTCGGTGTTTAGGCAGCGTCAGGGCGACAGCGGCCGGCGCAGCAGCCATCCACCTCGCCGTCTCGGGACTAACTCTCCTCTAACTTCTCCTTACTACAATTTGTGGAAGTTAGTTTAAAAAACTGTCTGGCTATGTTTTCATCTGACCAATCAGGGTCTCAATGTTAACCTTAAGCTCCGCCTACAAAAATTCTGTCTATCCAATGAGAAACATTATACTTTTCGTTGTGGGGCAATGTTTTTAAAGTTTGCAACGAAACAGAGACGCGAAAAAGTCTCACACTAAAACATGCGGGTGGTAGTCTTAGAGGTAGGCTGGCGACGTGGGTGTCCAGTCCGTCCCTTATCGTAGGGCCTTCTACCTTAACATGGTTCTGCTCCTGGCTTTTGTTATCGTTTCTCCCCTCGGAACTGCGTCGGTCTCACGGTGGGAAGGTACGACATGCATTTAGGCATTCTTGTGTTAGTCTGTGGTATTCCATTTGCTCACTCGTTACTCGTATTACTTTGGTTAATTTAATGTCACGATTTATTCAGAGCTATGTGACATACTACTGGATTAGCTTATCATGTCAGGGTTTACTTGGAAGGTGTTGGATTTGCCTGACACCTTACAATGTATTCCTCTCTTGGTCACCCTCTACGATTTTTACGCTCCACACTGCCCTCCAATGCTAAATTTCTGATCCCTTGATGCCTCAGAACATGTCCTACCAACCGGTCCCTTCTTCTTGTCAAGTTGTGTCACAAACTCCTCATCTCCCCAATTCTATTCAATACCTCCTGATTAGTTGCGTGATCTACCCATCTCAACTTCAGCATTCTTCTGTACCACCTCATTTGGAAAGCTTATATTCTCTTCTTGTCCAAACTATTTATCGTCCATGTTTCACTTCCATACATGGCTACACTCCATACAAATACTTTCAGAAACGACTTCCGGACACTTAAATCTATATTCGATGTTAACAAATCTCCCTTCTTCAGAAAAGCGTTCCATGCCATTGCCAGTCTACATTTTATATCGTCTCTACTTCAACCATCATCAGTTATTTTGCTCCCCAAACAGCAAAACGCCTTTACTACTTTAGGTGTCTCATTTCATAATCTAATTCCCTCAGCATCACCCGACTTAATTCGACTACATTCCATTACCCTCGTTTTCTTTCTGTTGATGTTCATCTTAGATCCTCCTTTCAAGACACTGTGCAGTCCGGTCAACTGCTCTTCCAAGTCCTTTGCTGTCTCTGACAGAATTACAATGTCATCGAAGAACCACAAAATTTTTATTTCTTCTCCATCTACTCCGAATTTGTCTTTTGTTTCCTTTACTGCTTACTCAATATACAGATTGAATAACATCGGGTAGAGACTGCAACCCTGTCTCACTCCCTTCCCAACAACTGCTTCCCGTTCATGTCCCTCGACTCTTATAACTGCCATCTGGTTTCTGTACAAATTGTAAATAGCCTTTCGCTCCCTGTATTTTACCTCTGCACCTTTAGAATTTGAAAGAGAGCATTCCAGTCAACATTGTCAAAAGCTTTCTCTAAGTCTACAAATGCTAGAAACGTAGGTTTGCCTTTCCTTAATCTTTGTTCTAAGGTAAGTCGTAAGGTCAGTATTGCCTCATGTGTTCCAATATTTCAACGGAATGCAAACTGAGCTTAGCCGAGGTCGGCTTTTACCAGTTTTTCCATTCGTCTGTAAAGAATTCGCGTTAGTATTTTGCAGCTCTCACTTATTAAACTGATAGTTCGGTAATTTGCACATCTATTAACACCTGTTTTCTTTGGCATTGGAATTATTATATTCTTCTTGAAATCTGAGTGAATTTCGCTTGTCTCATACATCTTGGTCACCTGATGGTAATATTTTGTCAGGGCTGGCTCTCCCTAGGCCGTCAGTAGTTCTAATGGAATGTTGTATACTCCCGGGGCCTTGTTTCGACTCAGGTCTTTCAGTGCTCCATCAGACTCTTCACGCAGTATCGTATCTCCTGTTTAATCTTCATCTACATACTCTTCCATTTCCAAAATATTGTCCTCAAGTACATCACCCTTGTATAGACCCTTTATATACTCCTTCCACCTTTCTGCTTTCCCTTCTTTGCTTAGAGCTGGGTTTCCATCTGAGCTCATGATATTCACACAACTGGTTCTCTTTGTCTCCAAAGGTCTCTTTAATTTTCGAGTGGGCTGTATCTATCTTACCGCTAGTGAGATAAGCCTCTACATCCTTACATTTGTCCTCTAGCTATCCCTGCTTAGCCATTTTGCACTTCCTGTCAATCGCATTTTTGCTACGTTTGTATTCCTGTTTGCCTGCTTCATTTACTGCATTATTATATTTTCTCCTTTGATCAATTAAATGTGTGCTTTAGTTTTCTTAGGTCCGTCCACGTTCGTTCCTTTTAATGTGTGTCAGGGCGCTGATGACCTCGATGTTGAGCGCCCATAAGCCCCAACACACCATCAATTAAATTCCATATTTCTTCTGTTACCTAAGGATTTCTACTAGCCCTCGTCTTTTCACCTACTTTATCCTCTGCTGCCTTCACTACTTCATCGCTTAGAGCCACCCATTCTTCTTTTATGTATTTCCTTCCCCCATTCTTGTCAATTGTTCCCTTATGCTCTACCTGAAACTCTGTATAACCTCTGGTTTAGTCAGTTTATCCAGATCCCATCTCCTAAAAAATTTCCACCTTTTTGCAGTTTCTTCAGTTGTAATCTATTCTTCATAACGAATACATTGTGGTCAGAGTGCACATCTGCCTCTGGAAATTTCGTACAATTTAAAACCTGCTTCCTAAATCTCTGCCTTACCATTATATAATCTATCTGAAACCTGTCAGTATCTCCAGGGTTCTTCCATGTATACAACCTTCTTTTATGATTCTTGAACCAAGTATTAGCTATGATTAAGTTATGCTCTGTGCAAAATTCTACCAGACGACTTCCTCTTTCATTTCTTACCCTCAATCCATATTCACCTACTATGTTTTCGTCTCTCCTTTTTCCTACTCTCGAATTCCAGTCGCCCATGACTATTAAATTGTTGTCTCCCTTCACTACGTGAATAATTCCTTTTATCTCATCATACATTTCATCAATTTCTTCATCATCTGCAGAAGTAGTTGGCATATAAACGGGTACTACTGTGGCACTTGGGCACATGATAATAAACCAGACATATAAAGCTACAAGTAAACCAGAAATGAAATTTTTTTAGCAAATAATTTCTGTAAAATCATTTGGGAATGATTGCAGGGTGTGCTCCTCGATTCTGTCATCACCGATCGCCGAAAGATGACAGAAATGGCGGCCTCCCATCCCGAAAAAACGAATGGACTCGCCCAGTGCCTAAGACAAAAACCGCGCACCCGCTGCCCACCGTGTTCAGCGCGGACTCTGAAAGTCTGCCACAGATGGCCGAAGACAAACCACTGCCACAGTGTTCATCAAATTGCGGCCCTCGGTTCTCAACCATATTGTATAGGAACATATATCTACCAACTAACAGTCAAACCCGAAAACATTAAAAGATTCTTAATGCTGTACGTTTGCTGCTTAGTAAGAAACAAACATACTTACAGAGATAGTAATATTTAAAGATGCGTTTAAATTTTAATTGACATTACTGATTTCATCCAGAATACAGTATGAAAATCTGAGTGTTGCCAAATCGGCGCGCGCCAACATTCGACTCCCGTCAATACATCCCCCAAAATCTAGTTGTTATCAAAATGGCACTTGTCAGTTTGAAATTTTTATTTCTTGTCTTGGAGGATTTTAACATCATAAACATGACTGATGAATGTAAGCAGTTGTAAATGAAGTGCTACTGTGTTAATGTGGGCTCGGTTTACAGAGGAAAAAAATTAGTTCCAATATCGGCCACCAGGAGCAAATCAGGAGCCGCGAATGCAACATTAGATTAGATTAGATTAGATTTACTTTCATTCCAATTGATCTGTAGTGAGAAGGTCCTCCACGATGTAGAGCATGTCAGAAAAACAATACATGACAAATATTTACAAGTCAAACAAATGAGCTAATGTACCATTCCACAGGTGCCAAGTGGCATGGTCGTCATTTTTTTAATGAACGCTATATGAACGAATCATTTTACAAATACTAAAGCACTGAATTTTTATTTATTTATAAGGTTATAAACGTGTGATACTACTACTAAATACTTATTTACAATGAACATATTACTGCACTGAACTGGTGCAGAAGTTACTGGTGCAGAAGTTAAATTGTACTTATATATATATATATATATATATATATATATATATATATATTAGTTAGTTCTACTGAGAAATTCATCAGTGGAGTAAGTTGGCTGCCAATAAATCCTTTAGGCTTCTCTTAAACTGAATTTAATTGGTTGTTAAGCTTTTTATGGCTGCTGGCACGCTATTGAAAATGTGTGTTTCTGAATAATGCACACCTTTTTGTACAGGACTAAGTGACTTTAAATCCTTGTGAAGATTATTCTTATTACTGGTATTGATTCCATGTATTCAGCTGTTGGTTTGAAAAGTGATATATTTTTAATGACAAATTTCATTAAGAAATAAATATATTGCGAAGCAGTAGTTAGTATCCCTAGTTCTATAAACAGGCTTCTGCAGGATGTTCTTGAGTTCACACCACATATAACTCTTACTGCACGGTTTTGTGCCCGGAAAACTTTAGCTTGGGTATACCAGCTTTTTCATTTTTATATCCCCTATGTCTGACACAATTAGCACTGCAAAGAGAGATTTGTTAAGACACTTCAGCAGTTCTGTGGTGTGCTCCTCCCAGTTGAATTTACTATCAAGCTGTAATCCCAAGAATTTAACATTGTCCACTTCTTCTATCTGCTTGTCATCGTATGTTAGGCATATACTTGTGGGACACCCCTTAAAAGTTCTCAACTGCATGTAGTGTGTTTTTTCAAAGTTTAGTGACAAGCAATTGGCTAGGAACCAGCGATTAATGTCCACTAATATTTTGTTAACTGACCTGTCTGGGACTACACTTGATTTGCTATTTATTGCAATGTTTGTATCATCGGCAAACGAAACGAACTTGGCTTCTGCTAATGTTACTGATGAAAGGTCATTGATATACACAAGGAAAAGCAAGAGCCCTAAAATGGAACCTTGTGGGACCCCACATTTAAGACATATAGAAATGTTTCCCTATGTAACAGATAAGGGAGGCGACGTGGGAAGAAAAGGTGAAACAAATGAGACAGACATAACGTTGATTTTGTTATTAACTGCCAGTAACACAATTTGTTCAGTATGGGCACAGTAGATGTGGTCGAGATGCTGCTTCCACTAAGGACTTGATTGCCAGCTTCTCGCAGCAGTTCCGGTGGAATCTAAGCAGGGTATTCCTGTACAGTACAGACCAAATGGTAAACACGTTCTTTCAAATATCCCCAGAGCAGAAAGTTACAGGAATTCAGATCACATGATCTTCCAGGTCATGCATCTGAAAATGTTCGGGAGACAAATGGTTGGCGACAGCCTGCACTAAGCAGATCTTTCACTGGACGAGCGACATGAGCCGCTGCCCCGTCTTGCACGAAAGTAACAGTTTCCACACAGTTGACCTCTCCCAAAGCAGGCATCACACGACGTACAAGGACGCCACGGGCCTCTGCTGTGAGAGCTGTTAATGTTTAGTGCACTGAAACTGGTACAGGCAAGCGTATTCAAATACAGAGATATGTAAACAGGCCGAATATGGCACTGAGGTCGGTAACAAAAGTATGGCGCAGTTGTTACATCGGTTATTGCTGCTACAATGGCAGATTATCAAGATTTAACACAAGAGTTGTGCAATGTGGTAGAAGCCGAGCAACAGCTTATTGATGAAGTGTAGCTATGGATATGTATGAAATACCTAAATAAAGACTGGCTGTTTGAGCATACAATTTTAACAGCAAGGAATGATGTAGTGCAACAAATAAATCAGCAAATACAGAAGACGACTCCAGGAGTAGAAATAATATATAGATCGACACATACAATAAAGGATATAGAAGAAAGTGTCAACTTTCCAACCGAAAATTTGAACTAATTAAACACGTCCAGTATGACTCTCCATCCATTCAAACTGAAAATTCTAAAGCCAAGAATACTGATACGCAATATTAACTCACCCAAATTACCTAAGATTATATGTCGAACAATTACTTCATAATATTAATGAAGCAATAATTTTAACTGGTAAAGAAAAGGGAAAATCGGTGTTGATACCAAGAATCCCATTGATCTCAACCAATATGACATTTTATTTTAAAAGCTTACAGTTCCTGTGAAATTAGCTTACACAATGACAAAAGATGAGGCTCAGGGCAGACATTTCGCTACTGTGCCGCTAATATCAAGAAACCCTGTGTCGCAGACGGTCACCTCTATGATGCATTTTGATGTGTCAGACAAGAAGAAAATATGTAGCCGTATCCCCCAGTCAACCAAACATCAAATGTAGTATGTAAAAAAAAATCACTCCGTCTTCAGGCGACGAGTGGCCTACCGGGACCATCCGACCGCCGTGTCATCCTCAATGGAGGATGCGGATAGGAGGGGCGTGGTGTCAGCACACCACTCTCCCGGTCGTTATGATGGTATTCTTGACCGAAGCCGCTACTATTCGGTCGAGTGGCTCCTCAATTGGCATCACGAGGTGAGTGCATCCCTAAAAATGGCAACAGCTCATGGTGGGCTGGATGGTCACCTATCCAAATGCCGACCAAGCCCGACAGCGCTTAACTACGGTGATCTCACGGGAACCGGTGTATCCACTGCGGCAACGCCGTTGCTCTAAATGTAGTGTCTGAACAACAAGAAACGAATTACATTTGTAAAACTATCGACAGAAAACTAAAACCTCAGCGAAGCGGATTATTATTAGCTAGATGATAAATAAGGGTGTTTCTACTTATGCTTAAATGCATTATGCAGTATAGAACAGAATTATAAATGGTTCGTCAACTCATTGTGTTAAATTACGACGACATAATCCCTGCTACAAATTTGTACCGCATTTGAAGATGACGCTCTGTCCAATGGCCGGTCGGGAATCCACGTTACTTCCGTCTGAAATTTGTGACGTAGCATTTGAACAGTATGAGGCACAAACACCCAGTACTGAAAGACAAACGTTCAAATATTTGCCCTATCACGTCCCCTCGCGCTGCAAACCAACTTCGCCCCTCATGTAACCGTTCAACTTATCGCTTGCGTACTGTGATTCCGCTAGTATATGAGAGGAGTTCGAAAAGTTTCTAGCCTAACAAATAAATACCGGCAGAAATTCCGTAATACCAATTTATTCTTCAATATAAGGCTCGTGCACACCAATACACTTGCGGGCACGCTCTGGTAACTTCTACAAACCATTCATTAAAAAAGGTCTTCGATTTCGAGTCCAAGCTAGCGCTCACAGCATCAGCCACTGCAACGTCATCGTCAAATCGTCGTTCTTTGAGGTCTTTTTCTAGGTTTGGGAAAAGATAGTCTGACAGAGTCAAACCTGGAGATTATAATGCGGATGACGTAACAATTCGAACCCGCAGTCACGCAAAGTTTCCAGTGATGCGAGGGCTTTGTGCGCCGGTGCGTTGTCTTGATGGAAAAGAACTCCGCGCGCCAAATTCCCCCCGCCTTTTTTACTTTATCTCTTCTCTCAAACGGCGCAGGAAGGTGCAGCAGAATGATGCATTGATAGTTACGTCCATCCACCATGATTACCCCTTCTGCATCCCAGAAGTCCGATGCCATCACCCTACTGGCTGGTTTTTGCACACGGAATTTTTTTGGGGTATGGGATGAAAGACGTTTCTTTTGTTGTGACTGTTGTTTTGTCTCAGGATCGAAGTGCTGAACACACGTTTCGTCCTATGCCACATACCTTGGAAGAAAGGCATCTTCATCCGTTTCAAATTGGCGGACGATTTCTTCACAAGACTGCATCTGATCTGCATTCGAGTCTTTCGGGACCCAGCGAGACGAAACTTTCCGCATTCCCAAAATATCCACAATGTCATCAGAACGCCCACGGGAGATTCCAAATGTGGTTTCAATGTGCTGCAACGCTGGTCGCCGATCCTACAAAATCGTATCGTGAATTGCTGTCATCAGCGGCAAATGTGGCAGGCCTTTTGCTCCTTGGCGCTTCTTCACACTTTTTTTCCCATGTTCGAAGCCGGACGCCCAGTTTTCCTCTGTTACACAAGCCGGATCACTGTGTGTCCCTCATGTCCTCCGCTACTTCCTTGGGCGTCATTCCCTTCAAAAGAAGATATTCAATCGTAGTACGGTTCTCGATTCTCTCTCGATATTCGCCATTTTGCTTTCAAATGTGTGTGAAATCTTACGGGCCCTAACTGCTAAGGTCATCAGTCCCTAAGCTTACACACTACTTAGTCTAAATTATCCTAAGGACAAACACACACACACCCATTCCCGAGGGAGGACTCGAACCTCCGCTGGGACCAGCCGCACAATCCATGACTGCAGCGCCTTAGACCGCTCGATGTTTCTTACACTGCGGTATTCAACGCACTCTAGCAGCAAAACTAACGAAACGGGAGCCGCGAAATTTGACTTGCCTACCCACACGGGGTCACCATAAATGTAGGTGGTGCTGTTTGTGGGAGACATTACGGAAACCATCTGAGGCTACAAAACTTTCCGACCGCCCTTCATATTTCTGAATAGACGAAGGAATCAGGTACAGCTTACATTTGCAAATATTTCACCGCGTCGGAAAGCCAAACGGTACCGACCGACCGCGGTATTATCCTACTCAAAGGCTGACAGGGAGCTGCAGATAATTTCGTGGGCATTTCTCTAGTGTTTGTGATTGATGAACGTTTAAGGGCCTTTGTACTGTTTGAAATTAGAACAGAGCAGTGTCATCAGAGATGCCGCCACGGCGGGAGGCCTGTTTGGGCGATCTCTGTTTTGCAATATGCGTGGAAGGCGATGCGCGCTGTTAACCGCCATGGTCGGCAGTGTTGTGTCGTGGGTAGTGTAGACTGGGTGCTAGAGTTGCAGTTGTATTTAGAAAAATATTGAAACTGATCTTCTTGTCTTCTATTGTAAGACATATTTTAACGACCTCCATGAAAAAATTTCTTTCACTATTGAACTCGTAAACGAAAACCGCGAATTACATTATTTAGATTGACGCTTACAACAGGAGACAATAACATCACTTTCAATATTTTTCGAAAAAAAAAGTATACTGACCAAATCGTGCCTGCTTCCTCTTTTTATCTACAGTCTCAAAAAATGGCCTTTTTTCACTCTGCCGTTCACCGAGCCACCTCTATACCACTTTCAACAGAAAAGTTTAATGAGATTAATTTACTTAAAATTATAGCAGTCAATAATGAATATACGCCTAACATAGTGGACGATATCCTAAAAAAGAAAACTGCGAGAACTACCACGCTCAACACCTCACGCACTGAAGTTAACCCACAAAAACGTTTTTCTATTGCTTTCCTATCAGATTCAGCGCATGCTTCGCAACAAATACAACTGCATTGTAGCCTTCTCTACTAATAACACTCTGAAGAGAAACTACATTCATAATTTGAAATCCATTTGCTCCCCTACAGAAAGTTCTGGTGTTTATAAGATCATCTGTGATACCTGCTCCTCCTATTATAGAGGGCAAAGTGGACGTGCTTTCACCGTCAGATATAAAGAACATCTTTTGAGAAAAACGGCACCAGTCCCCTAAGTTCATCCTTTGACGATCATCTCTTAATTACTAGACACGAGCCTAAAGCCATTGGCGATAACAATATCCTGCATACCGAAAAGAAGGGATGTAGGTTAGATGTTTTAGAGGAAATGGAGGCTTTCAAATACCTATCTCGTCATGATGGCCTCATTCTCAACGAACAGCTGCGAAATAAAAACGTTTTCGACTGTATAAAGCCGTTGCTTGATTTTTATTCACAATTCCTCATGCAGTTTGCCGAAATGTTATTTTCCTGTTACGTCTTTGCTCTTTTCTTGTATGTCACAACTGACATTTTCTTACGTTACAAAATGTATCTCTGTTTAAAGCAGATAAATATGTAACTTCATCTTATTATTATTAGTGCTTACGTTATGCCTGAATCAGCTTCATTAAAATTTCATGTGTCTAATTTGAATGTACAGTAGCCTAGTTGTTTCTGCGGCTACTAGATGTCGCTCGTAGCGACACCATGCTTACTTACCCACACTTTCTAACGTGGGAACCTCAGTTTTGTTGCAACACGCGTTCATTCAGGTATGAGCAGCCCTTACCGGCTCGCCATCTTATCTTATTTACAACTTTTCAGGACGTCGACTTTCGGGCTTAGATTTTTTTAGTATGTGACTTGTAAGTACTGCATCTCTTTCCAGTCAGTATACACTTCACTTTATTAATGTTTTATATACCTATTATGTTTTAGAACTTAGATTAATTCTGAAGACGACGCTCAAAGTAGCGTCGAAGCCGGGTCCGTTTTGACTTAATATTTGTGACCGGTCCGCAGCCCGTGGTCTCGCGGTAGCGTTCTCGCTTCCCTAGCACGGGTTCCCGGGTTCCATTCCCGGCGGGGTGAGGGATTTTTCCTGCCTCGAGATGACTGGATGTCGCTGTGTCGTCCTCATTCATCCCCCTTACGGTCTGAGGAGGGCAACGCAAACCACCTCCACCAGGACTTCGCCTAGTAAGGCGGCGCGCGTCTCCCGCGTCGCTTCTCTACGCTCTGTGAAGAAGTATGGGACTCATCATCATCATTTGTGACCGAGGGCCTATTTGTTCTAATATAATTCTGACACGGGCACTGAACCTTAGCAACTATGTTCAAATTTTTATAACTGATTTCAGATTTCGTGCTTCATTGCGACAGCGTGTAGTTACGTATTCTTGGTTCAGATATCCAAAGTATAGGGAAAGATAAAGAGCCATGCATAATTTTCAATTTGAATATTCAACTTTTACGAGTCGCATTTTTGAAAAGATCTGACTCGATGTCAAAGACTACTTACGTATGTCCACTCGTTTGTGATGCAAAGAAAGAGACCATTTTTCAATACAGAACATTTCTAATCATAAAACTAATTTCAACTGATTTTACAATTTGTCCCAAGTCATTCTCCACATCCAGAGTCCATGCCAAAATACGAGTTATTCTTTTTTATGTACTCTGATTTGTTACGAACCAAGTGTGCTTCGCCTTTTTTTAAAAGGCATCACAGCAGTTAGTTGCAGCTCAGGAAACGCACCTCGCTTTCAAGACAAGAGCAATCTTACAGTGTCTCCACTGTGCAACAGTTCAGCCAAAATGTAATAATAAGGAAATGGAACTTGGAGTTTTTCCAGAACCAATTAGTCAGTTTAACAGTTTGATGATTCAAAATTGTTGAACTCAGACAGTATTCTTGTCATTACGAAGGTATTTCGGAAAGTGAAGATACACCGTACGCCAGAGGAACAGGAGAGTTTTGGCGAGCAAGTTGGCAACACTGGTGTTAACCTTGAACCGTTAGCTTTCTCCTCGCGGTCGTTCAGCAGTGGAACGTTGCTTCTGGTTGGAGTAGGTCGTGCTTAAAATGGCTGCGCCGATTCAGAATCCTGCCAAATGCGAAGTGCGCTCCGTCATACGTTTCTTTCGTCCAAAAGGTCAGCGACCAGCAGATATTCACAAAGAAATTGTTTCTGTTTATGGGATCATTATGAATCAGCAAAATGTAACGAAGTGGTGTCGTCATTTCTCTGAAGGTAGGACCGATGTTCGTGACGAACAAAGAACAGGTCGGCCATCTGTGATCTCTGATGCCCTTCTTCGGAGAACTGAGGAACCAGTTTGTGCGAATAGACGTCTCACATTGAACTAATTGCATCGGATCGTACCGGACATGTCAATGACAACTCTTTATGACGTTGTGAATGTCAAGTTAGGGTACACGAAATTGTGTGCGCACTGGGTTCCAAAGCTGTTAACGGAAGAACGCAAAAAGAAAAGGATGGGCTTTGCACTCGACTTCCTCGCACACTATGCTGAAGCAGGTGATGAGTCCCTCGATCACGTTGTGACAGGTGACGAGACGTGGGTTTATTACCGTACACCTCAATCCGAGCAACAGTCAATGCAATGGCGCCATTCGAATTCACCAAAATCCAAGAAATGCAAAACGTCGATTTCAGCGAAGTAAATCATGGCTCCTGTTGTTCAGGACAGACAACGCATTCTTCTGTTGGAATTTATGATTCCTGGAACGACAATTAATGCTGCTGCATACTGAGAGACTTTGAAACGCCTTCGAAGGGCGATTCAAAACAAACGCAGGGGATTGCTGACAGGTGGAGTCCGCTTGCTTCGTGACGACGCTCGGCCTCACACAGCGCTCGTAACCAGAGCACTGCTCAAACGATTCAAATGGGACGTATTGCACCATCCGCCGTACGCAAGGACCTTGCGCCCACCGACTTCCGTGTCTTCCGTCACCTGAAGTCACATCTCGGTGGAAAATCATTCCACGACGATGAAGAGATCAAGGATGAAGTTGAAATGTGGTTCCGACAGCAGGCGACAACCTTCTATGAGTGTGGGATACAAAAGCTTGTGCAGCGACTTAACAAATGTTTGGATAATGGGGGTGATTATGTCGAAAAACAACGAATAATCCAGTTAATGAGATGTGACTGACGTTTTCTAAATAAACGTTCTATTTAAGGACTGCGAGCCATTGTATCTTTACTTATCGAAATGTCCTCGTATAAATGGACAGGGGACCAGATAGGAATTTACAAGTTATTTTCTCGCCGTCAGATTTTGCACCACGTTCTCGCAACTTAGATTGTCAGCAGGTAAAACTGTTAATCAACACCGACAAACGTATTATTTGTATTAAAATATGCCTCACAAAGCCTGAGTGCGCCCCGGTCGCCAGCAAGGCTCTGCAGACCGAAACGGCTACCGCTACAAGTGCCAGCTGTGCGGAGTACCCCCCCCCCCCCCCCCCCCCCGAGCCTCGGCGATCTGGTGGGAGCCAGTGCTAACGACTGCGACAAGGCTACTGTATCCTTCTTCGGAAGCTACACTGAAGTGTCAGAGAAACTGGTACACCTGCGAAGTATCGTCTAGCCCTCCAGCGAGCGCGCGTTAAGTGCCGCCCCCGACACGGCGTGGATCGCGTTGTTGCGGCGTAGCGGAGCACCGGCACGCCAGAGCAGAGGGGGGCCGTGGGGCGGCGCCAGCTGACCGCCCCTCCCGCTCCGGGACAACTCGACGGCAGCGCCCTCGGCACGAACAGGCCGCGAGCGTCACGCCAGTTCTAGGAGTACTGGAATCGTCGTACTGAAGGACATCGGTCTTATTGCATATCGCCCTTTGCTCGTGACACACCATTGTCATTCTCAAATTAAGTATTGTTACTGATTCACTTGTAATAAAATCCATTAATACGCTTTCCCTGAATTGTTGTCTAGCGATCCGAGAAACCCTACGTTATTTGATACTCATTCAGTTTTCTCTTTTCAATATTTTAAAAATGGCTGCAACAGGAACTGTTGAAACTCTTCACGATAAACGATGACAGCCAAAACAGATGCAGGATAAAGATTTATTAAAATTCTTAACCAAGGTTTCGGTATATATAAATATAACTTCATCAGAAGTAAAAAATCCTTAACAGGAAGACCTTTTCATTAGTAAAACCTTACCATCGGAAATGGGAAACACAAAAGCTTAAGTAACAGTGAAATTACCAGAGTAATACACAAAATCTTTTAGTTACTTACTAAAATTACAGCATGCAATGGAGATTAATAAAACAATTGTGCCAAAGGCGTCGTCAATAATTAAGACATACCACAAGTGCTCTCTCTCGGCGAAACCGTCTGCCATAGTGCTTTCACACTCTCGTCTCGATACTTCATAGGCGAAGTACTGGTGCTAAACTGTTCGCATTGACCCTGTGCCCATAATCGTGTTGTGCAAATTGAGAAGATGTCTTAATTATTGACGACGCCTTTTGCACAATTGTTTTATTAATCTCCATTGCATGATGTAATTTTAGTAAGTAACTAAAAGATTTTGTGCCTGTACTTTTTTTACCATCATTCGAACGCTCTTGAAAAGACGCGTATAGTGATGTAACGAATGTTGCTATTGTGATTCAAACTTCGCTTAAAAGGCGCTGGGAAATATTGTACGATTGAAGGTCGAGGCGGTCGCAAACGGCTGCAGACTGTAAACACGCCTCGCGCGACCCGCGGTCCGAGTTGCTGTGCTCTATGCAGCGTGCACGGCCTACGCTCCGCACGTAAATCCTCATCCACCCTCTTTTAAGCAAAACTCTTGGCAGACAATACACCACGCGAAGAGCGTTAGTTACGATAGCATTACAACTTTTGCCGCGCACATTCTCCTCCCACTTCCACGCATTGCGGACAAAACACCACAGCGCACAGTGTGGCACTTAAGGCTTCTCCCGTGCATAAACGCCGTTGGTCTGCAGCGAATAGTTTTTTCCTACAAACTGGAATATACGGCCACAATATCCAGAAAAAAACGGAACACCTTGAACGATTAGGACGTTTACATCAGTGTTGTTGTTGTAGTCTTCAGTCCTGAGACTGGTTTGATGCAGCTCTCCGCGCTACTCTATCTTGTGCAAGCCTCTTCATCTCCCAGTACCTACTGCAACCTACATACTTCTGAATCTGCTTAGCGTAGTCATCTCTTGGTCTCCCTCTACGATTTTTACCCTCCACGCGGCCATATAATACTAAATTGGTGATCCCTTGATGCCTCAGAACATGTCCTACCAACCGATCCCTTCTTCTGGTCAAGTTGTGCCACAAACTTCTTTTCTCTCCAATCCTATTCAATACTTCCACATTAGTTATGTGATCTACCCATCTAATCTTCAGCATTCCTCTGTAACACCACATTTCGAAAGCTTCTATTCTCTTCTTGTCCAAACTAGTTATCGTCCACGTTTCACTTCCATACATGGCTAACCTCATACAAATACTTTCAGAAATGACTTCCTGACACTTAAATCTATACTCGATGTTAACAAATTTCTCTTCTTCAGAAACGCTTTCCTTGCCATTGCCAGGCTACATTTTATATCCTCTCTACTTCGACCATCATCAGTTATTTTGCTCCCCAAATAGCAAAACTCCTTTACTACTTTAATTGTCTCATTTCCTAATCTAATTCCCTCGGCATCACCCGAATTTATTTGACTACATTCCATTATCCTCGTTTTGCTTTTGTTGTTGTTCATCTTATATCCTCCTTTCAAGACACCATCCATTTCGTTCAACTGCTCTTACAAGTCCTTTGCTGTCTCTGACAGAATTAGGATGTCATCGGCGAACCTCAACATTTTTATTTCTTCTCCATGGATTTTAATACCTACTCCGAATTTTTCTTTTGTTTCCTTCACTGCTTGCTCAATATACAGATTAAATAACATCGGGTAGAGACTGCAACCCTGTCTCACTTCCTTCCCAACCACTGCTTCCCTTTCATGTCCCTCGACTCTTATAACTGCCATCTGGTTTCTGTACAAATTGTAAACAGCATTTCGCTCCCTGTATTTTACCCCTGCTACCTTTAGAATTTGAAAGAGAGTGTTCCAATCAACATTGTCAAAAGCTTTCTCTAAGTCTACAAATGCTAGAAACGTAGGTTTGCCTTTCCTTAATCTAGCTTCTAAGATAAGTTGTAGGGTCAGTATTGCCTCTTGTGTTCCAATATTCCTACGGAATCTAAACTGATCTTCCCCGAGGTTGGCTTCTACTAGTTTTTCCATTCGTCTGTAAAGAATTCGCGTTAGTATTTTGCAGCTGCGACTTATTAAACTGATAGTTCGGTAATTTTCACATCTGTCATCACCTGCTTTCTTTGGTATTGGAATTATTATATTCTTCTTGAAGTCTGAGGGTATTTCGCCTGTCTCATACATCTTGCTCACCAGATGGTAGAGTTTTGTCAGGACTGGCTCTCCCAAGGCCGTCAGTAGTTCCAATGGAATGTTGTCTACTCCTGGGGCCTTGTTTCCTCTCAGATCTTTCAGTGCTCCATCAAACTCTTCACGCAGTATCGTATCTCCTATTTAATCTTCATCTACATACTCTTCCATTTCCATAATATTGTCCTCAAGTACATCACCCTTGCATAGACTCTTTATATACTCCTTCCACCTTTCTGCTTTCCCTTCTTTGCTTAGAACTGGGTTTCCATCTGAGCTCGTGATATTCACACAACTGGTTGTCTTTGTCTCCAAAGGTCTCTTTAATTTTCCTGTAGGCAGTATCTATCTTACCCCTAGTGAGATAAGCCTCTATGTCCTTACATTTGTCCTCTAGCCATCCCTGCTTAGCCATTTTGCACTTCCTGTCGATTCATTTTTGAGACGTCTGTATTCCTTTTTGCCTGCTTCATTTATGCATTTTTATATTTTCTCCTTTCATCAATTAAATTCAGTATTTCTTCTGTTACCCAAGGATTTCTACTAGCCTTCATCTTTTTACTACTTGATCCTCTGCTGCCTTCACTACTTCATCCCTCAAAGCTACCCAATCTTCTTCTACCGTATTTCTTTCCCCCATTCCTGTCAATTGCTCTCTTATGCTCTCCCTGAAACTCTGTACAACCTCTGGTTTTTTTAGTTTATCCAGGTCCCATCTCCTTAAATTCCCACCTTTTTGGAGTTTCTTTAGTTTTAATCAACAGGTCATAACCAATAGTTTGTGGTCAGAGTCCACATCTGCTCTTGGAAATGTCTTACAATTTAAAACCTGGTTCCTAAATCTCTGTCTTACCATTATATAATCTATCTGAAACCTGTCAGTATCTCCAGGCTTCTTCCATGTATACAGCCTTCTTTTATGGTTCTTGAACCAAGTGTTAGATATGATTAAGTTGTGCTCTGTGCAAAATTCTACCAGGTGGCTTCCTCTTTCATTTCTTTGCCCCAGTCCATATTCACCTATTACGTTTCCTTCTCTCCCTTTTCCTACTACCGAATTCCAGTCACCCATGACTACTAAATTTTCGTCACCCTTCACTATCTGAATAATTTCTTTTATTTGGTCATACATTTCTTCAATTTCTTCGTCATCTGCAGAGCTAGTTGGCATATAAACTTGTACTACTGTAGTAGGTGTGGCCTTCGTATCTATCTTGGCCACAATAATGCGTTCACTATGCTGTTTGTAGTAACTTACCCGCATTCCTATTTCCCTATTCATTACTAAACCTACTCCTGCATTACCCCTATTTGATTTTGTGTTTATAACCCTGTAGTCACTTGACCAAAAGTCTTGTTCCTCCTGCCACCGCACTTCACTAATTCCCACTATATCTTACTTTAACCTATCCATTTCCCTTTTTAATTTTTCTAACCTACCTGCCCGATTAAGGGATCTGACATTCCACGCTCCAATCCGTAGAACGCCAGTTTTCTTTCTCCTTATAACGACATCCTCTTGAGTAGTCCCCGCCCGGAGATCGGAATGGGGGACTATTTTACCTCCGGAATATTTTACCCAAGAGGACGCCATCATCATTTAATCATACAGTAAAGCTGCATGCCCTCGGGAAAGATTACGGCCGTAGTTCCCCTTGCTTTCAGCCGTTCGCAGTACCAGCACAGCAAGGCCGTTTCGGTTAGTGTTACAAGGCCAGATCAGTCAATCATCCAGACTGTTGCCCCTGCAACTACTGAAAAGGCTGCTGCCCCTCTTCGGGAACCACACGTTTGTCTGGCCTCGCAACAGATACCCCTCCGTTGTGGTTG
The DNA here is from genome assembly GCF_023897955.1 of Schistocerca gregaria. Classification (NCBI taxonomy): domain Eukaryota; kingdom Metazoa; phylum Arthropoda; class Insecta; order Orthoptera; family Acrididae; genus Schistocerca; species Schistocerca gregaria. The sequence goes on along the minus strand of NC_064929.1, from coordinate 92,986,504 downwards.
CACCTACGGTACGGCTATCTGTATCGCTGAGGCACGCAAGCCTCCCCACCAACGGCAAGGTCCATGGTTCATGGGGGGAGGTGTACATCAGTATGTTCTGCAAAAATGATTACCGATTCATTCACCTCGGTTCAGCAAGTATGCTGTTGCCTGGTGGGCAGAGGGTCCGCCATGGGCCCTGGTAACTCGTTCCGTGCGTGCCAACATCGATGAGCACGAGGCGCGAACGGCGTCCTGTGGTACAGCCATCAGTGCTGCGTTCCCCTGGTTCCGAAGTTCGTCTGTGGCGGTTGGCACTGTGCCACAGTGCTTCGCCTGTCGTTTCACCATATCCCACACATTTTCCATTGGCGACAGTGTGAGTAGGATCTGACTGCCTTTCCAAATATAAGTTGATGAGTTTATTTCTCGTGCCTTCTTTGTAGTCTCGTCGTATCATGATTCTCCTCACACTTGTCCACGGAGTAGCAGTATCGTGGCGTATGACACGTCCTCGCTGCGTGTGGTGCTGGTTGCAGCCTGCGCTTCCAGTGTGGCGTTGTTCTTCATGTGGTTGTCGTTGCCCTAAGTGCTGCCTCAACATGCCTGTTCCCTCTCCGTCGCTATCGCGAAGCATCTGGTGTTCACGGAACTGGCGATTGATGTTGGTGGCAATGTCCCTCTGACATGTAGAAATATTTACAATTTTTGTTTTACGTATATTTGTTATTGTTATTTACAAAAAAACTCTGATTTTAAATAATGCAAAAATTTTCTGATAGTGGCGAAAATTATTAGCTTGATATATTTCTTTATTCTAATTATATCCTACCACTTCTTCATCCTTTTATGGGTTGTCTATCATTTCTTGTTTGTGTGCATGTTGCAGGATACTCAATGCTACAAGAAATTGTTAGTCTGTTTTGTGTCCCTTTCTTGTGTTGTTCTATTAATTTTTTATTTAGATAGTACAAGATAAAGTGTTTCCTTTGCCCCTCTGTCTCTTTTCCTTTCTTCTCCTCTATCGTTCCTTTCATTCACATGCTTTTAAATGACTCACGTGGTAGATGCCAATACATTTACCTGTTTTTGGATTCGTTAGCTCTACGGCATTTTCGTGGCGATTCTGGAAATTTTATAGACTGCAAAAAATATACTGCATTTATTTTGGCTTTTATGTGAAAGTTAATGAGTTTTTACGAATAGGTTTTGGCCCAGCGTGAAGCGCTTTTTTGTGGCAGACTTGTCTTGAGTGATCTTACGTCTCATTGCTGCTGAGCGAATGTTTCGTAAGGCAGAAGCGACGATTTGTCTGTGTTGCTTACGGGGAATAACTAGGAACTTAGTGATTTTTTTTGTGGGTCTATATCTTTAATATTGTAATTGGTGGATTAGTCGTGGTACTATGTGGTGTCTCATTAATTACCTCTTGGAAGTCTCGTAGATATAGGTTCTAAGTGCAATGGTTCTTTCTACAACATAGTCTACAAAGTGTTCCCAAATCTTTCATGGCACATTCGTCCGGATTTCGACTTGGTTTGTATTTAGAAATAAAGGTGAGTGTGATTTTTTAATTACTCTAACGTGTTTTTCCAATGCACTGATCTGTATTGATGCCCATTTTCTGAGATGATTCTTTTCACTCACCCAACTTGTTGTATGAAGTCGTTTTGAAATGCTTTACTAATTGTAAATCCAGTCGCTTTCTTTAAGGGTGTAAGTGTAGTGTATTTTGATGTTAGCTCAATTGCAACAAATATGTAGGTGAAGCCTTTCCTTGTTCGTGGAATTGGACCATAAATATCAGCTGCAGCAATCTGTCTTAATTTATCAGGAATAATTGGATACATTGGTGGCCTGGTCTGATATATCACATGTTTTGACTGTATGCATTTTTTTACAATTTTTAAGAACACATCGAATACGTCGCTTCATATTTGGCAAGTGTACTGTTTGTTTCATTTTTGATAGCATTTCTTTGGTCCAAAATGTCCATTGCTGAAGTGGGTGTACCAAATGTATTTATTAATAAGTTCGTTAGGGATGCATGCTAACCATTGTGCAGTATCATCATTACCTTTAAATAATAAAATATTGTCTTTTAGTATGTAATTTTTCTAATTTCTGTGTTTGTTTTGTCAGTAAGTTTGTTTTTAATCTTGAGGAGGGTCTGATCTCGGTTTTGTTCGTCAGATAAATTTTTGAAAGCATTTGTGATAAAATTTTCGAATGGTACGTTTTTAAGATAATGAACAGTTCGTTCTTCATCTTCAATGTTGATTTTCTGGTCCTCTGCCATTCTTTGCGGTGAACGGAACAATTCATTGGCCAGAATATTTTCAGGTCCTGGTATGTGTGTGACTGAAAAGTCATACTCCCGCAACACTTGCACCCGTCTTGCCAAACGTCTGTGGGTAAATCTGGAAGAGATTAAAGACTCTAATGCTTCATGGTCTGTGTATACTTATGTTTTTCTGTCAAACAGAAAAATGTCGAAATTTTTGAAATGCCTACACTATGGTTAGAGCTTCTCTGTTATAGAATAATTCTTTTCTTTCGATAGTACTCTACTTGCAAAGGCTATTGTTTTATGTATTTTCTTCAATTTGTTGAAAGAGTACCGCCCCCAGCGCGGTCTTTGCACTGTCAGTAACTACACAGAACTCATGACGTAAATCTGGGTCTGATAAAACCGAAGCATTGTTCAGTGCCTACTTCAACTTACGAAATTCTTCGTCTGCCTGTTTATCCCATATCCAGGGTGTGTTTTTTCCTGTCAGTGCACAAAGTCTAGGTGCTGCCAGAGTGTCTATCCATAAAACCGTTTTGTAAAAATGTAACCCCAAGAATCCCCTTAAACGTTTCTTGTTGTAGGAATATTACGAATTTCGTCCATCTTCTTCTCGTGTGGCGTTATACCTTCTGCAGATATGTGATCTCCTAAAAATTTAATTTTTGTCTTTCCAGAATGCGATTTGGTAATGTTAACGGTGATCCCATGTTTTTTCATAATTTGTAGGAAATTATCCAGTACATAATTATGTTCTACCCAAGGTGCCTCCGCCACAAGAACGTCGTCCATATAGCAAGTAATTTTCTGAAGTATGTCGAGATTCGGTACAGAGTTCAGACCGCGAATAAAGGCAGCTGACGAAATTTTCAGTAACGTACTGAATGAAAATAATCGGGAATTAGATAATAAAATAGATAAGCGGTTACAAGAAGTCACTGTAGGAATATCTCAAATCAACAATAAGTCCAATGCTTTGGAACAAAAGGTTACAAAACTCGAAGCTAAAACTGAGGGATGTTGCAGGAAAATAGATTATGAAACAAATGAATAGGGTAAAAGTTAGAAGTCTGCAAGTCGGTAATAAATGAAAAGGCTGACCATGGAATCAAAAAGATAAATAAGAATTTGCAGGATCAAAACAACACTAAATGAAATTAGTACAGTAAGACAAGAGCAAAGCAAAGCTATCGAAACATGTCAAGCACGCAATACTATGGAATAATTTACAAAGTATCAAAAATGACCAGGAAATACTTAGTCGTAATATAAATCCTCTTGTACAGGCAACACAGGTACAAGTCAGGGTAAACAAAGAAAAAGCGCAAAAGGTACTTCCTCGGTAAAGTAGAAATGAAATTAAACAAAAGGCACAAATTTAGTGTGAACAAGAAATAAAGAAAGGTGAAGCTCATGTAAGTGGTGTAGCAAATTACGCTAATGCGTAGAAATTCCGTAATTTCTCCATTAAGGGAGCTATACGTACTGAATTTAATTGACGAAAGGAGAAAATATAAAAATGCAGTAAATGAAGCAGGCAGAAAGGAATACAAATGTCTCAAAAATGAGATCGACAGGAAGTGCAAAATGGCTAAGTAGGCATGGCTAGAGGACAAATGTAAGGATGTAGAGGCTTATTTCACTAGGGGTAAGATAAATACAGCCTACAGGAAAATTAAAGAGACCTTCAGAGAAAATAGAACCAGTTGTATGAATATCACGAGCTCAGATGGAAACCCAGTTCTAAGCAAAGGAGGGAAAGCAGAAAGGTGGAAGGAGTATATAGAGGGTGTATACAAGGGCGATGTACTTGAGGACAATATTATGGAAATGGAAGAGGATGTAGATGGAGATGAAATGGGAGATATAATACTGCGTGAAGAGTTTGACAGAGCACTGAAAGACCTGAGTCGAAACAAAATCCCGGGAGTAGCCAACATTCCATTAGAACTACTGACAGCCTTGGGA